>NC_068428.1:42970740-43095740 GCF_023373465.1 Oncorhynchus keta
TAGCGCTAACGTAAACAAACAAACCAACCAGCGGAAAATATAGGCGGTCTGAAGTTCAGCACCGTTAAAGGACAGCATTCTTTGGAATCAGATTTCTGAAGTTCAGCACCACGGGACAGTGGACAGCGGCGACTCTGGAGCTATACTCTGCACATGGGAAAATCCCTGCAAATATATATATATTTTTTTTTTACAGTTTTTCTCCTCAATCGCTTTTGCTTAAATTTTTTTTTTAAACAGTCAACATTCTCTAAACTCTAAGTGCAATTGTCACAATTGTGTTAATGGGACATCTTAACTCTATTGCATGTCTGCTAAAATGTAGTAACATTTAATTCATGCTTATTAAAAAACCTAGTTATTGTGTCAGTAAATTGGTCAATGCCACCAAACTGAAAAGTTGTTTTGTCATCGTGTGAACTGGTTAAAATGTTTAGATGTTTTTTTTTTTTACCATGGCAGTCAACCCTGGAAATGTTTGTTGTATATACAAATGTACGCTTTGTTGACAGTGACTGCTTACTGTGCTATACCAGAAGGTCAGTTGTGTCTAGCTGAATGCTTATTATCACACTGAGAACAGTAGGTCAACGTTTACTGGGAAAAGTCAATACTGTATAATACTGTAGTACACAGAAAAAGGATATGCACATTTGTATGTATACAGTACATTTATCTTTGTAGCAATGTGTTACATGTAAACAGAAATATCACATTTGCATGTCCATTTGTACATATTTCTTACTTGTAAAGTCAAATACCTCAAGGTTCCGTTTTAGGACCACTATTGTTTTCACTATATATTTGTCCTCTTGGGGATGTCATTCGAAAACATAATGTTAACTTTCACTGCTATGCGGATGACACACAGCTGTACATTACAATGAAACATGGTGAAGCCCCAAAATTGCCCTCGCTAGAAGCCTGTGTTTCAAACATAAGGAAGTGGATGGCTGCAACCTTTCAACTTTTAAACTCGGACAAAACAGAGATGCTTGTTCTAGGTCGCAAGAAACAAAGAGATCTTCTGTTGAATCTGACAATTAATCTTGATGGTTGTACAGTCTTCTCAAATAAAACTGTGAAGGACCTCGGCGTTACAATGAACCCTGATCTCTCTTTTGACGAACATATCAAGACTGTTTCAAGGACAGCTTTTTTCCATCTACGTAACATTGCAAAAATCAGAAACTTTCTGTCCAAAATTGATGCAGAAAAATGAATCCATGCGTTTGTCACTTCTAGGTTAGACTACTGCAATGCTCTACTTTCCGGCTACCCAGATAAAGCACTGAATAAACTTCAGTTAGTGCTAAATACGGCTGCTAGAATCCTGACTAGAACCCCAAAATTTGATCATATTACTCCAGTGCTAGCCTCCCTACACTGGCTTCCTGTTAAGGCAAGAGCTGATTTCAAGGTTTTACTGCTAACCTACAAAGCATTACATGGTCCTGCCGTACATACCTACACATATTCTACGGTCACAAGACGCAGGCCTCCTAATTGTCCCTAGAATTTCTAAGCAAACAGCTGGAGGCAGGGCTTTCTCCTATAGAGCTCCATTTTTATGGAACGGTCTGCCTACCCATGTCAGAGACGCAAACTCGGTCTCAACCTTTAAGTCTTTACTGAAGACTCATCTCTTCAGTGGGTCATATGACTGTGTGTAGTCTGGCCCAGGAGTGTGAAGGTGAACGGAAAGGCTCTGAGGCAACGAACCGCCCTTGCTGTCTCTGCCTGGCCGGTTTCCCTCTCTCCACTGGGCTTCTCTGCCTCTAACCCTATTACAGGGGCTGAGTCTCTGGCTTACTGGTGCTCTTTCATGCCGTCCCTAGGAGGGGTGCGTCACTTGAGTGGGTTGAGTCACTGATGTGATCTTCCTGTCTGGGTTGGCGCCCCTCCTTGGGTTGTGCCGTGTCGAAGATCTTTGTGGGCTATACTCGGCTGTGTCTCAGGATGGTAAGTTGGTGGTTGAAGATATCCCTCTAGTGGTGTGGGGGCTGTGCTTTGGCAAAGTGGGTGGGTTATATCCTTCCTGTTTGGCCTTGTCCAGGGGTATCATCGAATGGGGCCACAGTGTTTCCTGACCCCTCCTGTCTCAGCCTCCAGTATTTATGCTGCAGTAGTTTGTGTCGGGGGGCTCGGGTCAGTTTGTTATATCTGGAGTACTTCTCTTGTCTTATCCGGTGTCCTAAGTATGCTCGCCCTAATTCTCTCTTTCTCTCGTTCTTGCTCTCTCTCGGAGGACCTGAGGCCTAGGACCATGCATCAGGACTACCTGGCATGATGACTCCTTGCTGTCCCCAGTCCACCTGGCCGTGATGCTGCTCCAGTTTCAACTGTTCTGCCTGTATGCTATGGAACCCTGGCCCATTTACCGGACGTGCTACCTTTCCCAAACCTGCTGTTTTCAACTCTCTAGAGACAGCAGGAGAGGTAGAGATACTCTTAATGACCGGCTATGAAAAGCCAACTGACATTTACTCCTGAGGTGCTGACTTGCTGCACCCTCGACAACTACTGTGATTATTATTATTTGACCATGCTGGTCATCTATGAACATTTGAACATCTTGGCCATGTTCTGTTATAATCTCCACCCGGCACAGCCAGAAGAGGACTGGCCACCCCTCATAGCCTGGTTCCTCTCTAGGTTTCTTCCTAGGTTCTGGCCTTTCTAGGGAGTCTTTCCTAGCCACCGTGCTTCCACACCTGCATTGCTTGCTGTTTGGGATTTTAGGCTGGGTTTCTGTACAGCACTTTAAGATATCAGCTGATGTAAGAAGGGCTATGTAAATTAATTTGATTTGTTTTGAAATATAGTGAACCGAAAATTTGCCATATAAATGACATCCATGCAAAACAAAAATAATGACAATACCTGCAGTCGTTATTTTTTATTTTAAACGTTTTTTTTAAAGTTCACATCTTCTTGGTGGACATCCTGGTACCACAGCTCCTACCTGGACATCCTGGTACCACAGCTCCTATCTGGACATCCTGGTACCACAGCTCCTATCTGGACATCCTGGTACCACAGCTCCTATCTGGACATCCTGGTACCACAGCTCCTATCTGGACATCCTGGTACCACAGCTCCTATCTGGACATCCTGGTACCACAGCTCCTACCTGGACATCCTGGTACCACAGCTCCTATCTGGACATCCTGGTACCACAGCTCCTACCTGGACATCCTGGTACCACAGCTCCTATCTGGACATCCTGGTACCACAGCTCCTATCTGGACATCCTGGTACCACAGCTCCTATCTGGACATCCTGGTACCACAGCTCCTCACTGATCGAATATAGACATCCTGGTACACAGCTCCTATCTGGACATCCTGGTACCATGTGCAGCTCCTATCTGGACATCCTGGTACCACAGACTCCTGGTCTGGACATCCTGGTACCACAGCTCCTACCTGGACATCCTGGTACCACAGCTCCTATCTGGACATCCTGTCACTCTTGTTGGTCTGGCCAGAGAATTGATCTTCAACAGCACATCTGATGTCCTTCCCAGCTCCTATCTGGACATCCCTGGGTCTAATAATGACCCCACAGCTCCTACCAGGACATCTGGTGTGCCATTTGTGGCTCCAATAGATCTGGACATCCTGTACTCCTGACATCCTGGCCAGATTGAACCTGGTACCACAGCTTCCTACAATAATGTTTTCTATTCATGTCCTACCAGCTCCATTATTCTCCATATAGTAACACAGAAACTAAATATAAAGTTAATTTTATATAGCCTTTTTTTGAATCAGACAGTTTAGTAAAGTATAAATGTTTTCTGTTCTGATGGGTATCTACAACTTCAAGAAGAATATAGAGGCATCACTGAAGTACAGTAAAACTACCTGTACAATATACCATGTGCACACCTGGACATCCTGGTACCTGGACATCCTGGTACCACAGCTCCTACTTTGACATCCTGGTACCTGGACATCCTGGTACCACAGCTCCTACCAGGACATCCTGGTACCACAGCTCCTATCTGGACATCCTGGTACCACAGCTCCTATCTGGACATCCTGGTACCACAGCTCCTACCAGGACATCCTGGTACCACAGCTCCTATCTGGACATCCTGGTACCTGGACATCCTGGTACCACAGCTCCTATCTGGACATCCTGGTACCACAGCTCCTACCTGGACATTCTGGTACCACAGCTCCTACCAGGACATCCTGGTACCTGGACATCCTGGTATCACAGTTCCTATCTGGACATCCTGGTACCTGGACATCCTGGTACCACAGCTCCTACCAGGACATCCTGGTACCTGGACATCCTGGTATCACAGTTCCTATCTGGACATCCTGGTACCTGGACATCCTGGTACCACAGCTCCTACCAGGACATCCTGGTACCACAGCTCCTATCTGGACATCCTGGTACCACAGCTCCTATCTGGACATCCTGGTACCACAGCTCCTATCAGGACATCCTGGCACCTGGACATCCTGGTACCACAGCTCCTATCTGGACATGCTGGTACCACAGCTCCTACCAGGACATCCTGGTACCTGGACATCCTGGTACCACAGCTCCTATCTGGACATCCTGGTACCTGGACATCCTGGTACCACAGCTCCTACCAGGACATCCTGGTACCACAGCTCCTATCTGGACATCCTGGTACTACAGCTCCTATCTGGACATCCTGGTACCACAGCTCCTACCAGGACATACTGGTACCTTGACATCCTGGTACCGCAGCTCCTTCGCTCCGTCACTATTCCTCTCAAATGGCAACTTGTACAGTTGTTTCACAGTCAGGTTTTTTCTCTCCAAAACTCTGTCTTCAGTGAAAATGCTGACAGAATTGATGTTTGCGAAGATATTGTTGTCATTTATGATTGCACCCTGGATCTCTCTTAGCCTGATAGAATTGTTGGCTATGACCATGTTGAAAATGTCTTGTTCTTTCTGATGGCTGAATCATGCTGCTCTGCAGCCAGCATGAGGTCGTTGTGCATTCCTATAGATATATGACATGTAGAGCTGCTCTGCCGCCAGCATGAGGTCGTTGTGCATTCCTATAGATATATGACATGTAGAGCTGCTCTGCCGCCAGCATGAGGTCGTTGTGCAGTCCTATAGATATATGACATGTAGAGCTGCTCTGCCGCCAGCATGAGGTCGTTGTGCAGTCCTATAGATATATGACATGTAGAGCTGCTCTGCCGCCAGCATGAGGTCGTTGTGCAGTCCTATAGATATATGACATGTAGAGCTGCTCTGCAGCCAGCATGAGGTCGTTGTGCAGTCCTATAGATATATGACAGGTAGAGCTGCTCTGCCGCCAGCATGAGGTCGTTGTGCAGTCCTATAGATATATGACATGTAGAGCTGCTCTGCAGCCAGCATGAGGTCGTTGTGCAGTCCTATAGATATATGACATGTAGAGCTGCTCTGCCGCCAGCATGAGGTCGTTGTGCAGTCCTATAGATATATGACATGTAGAGCTGCTCTGCAGCCAGCATGAGTTTGTTGTGCAGTCCTATAGATATATGACAGGTAGAGCTGCTCTGCAGCCAGCATGAGGTCGTTGTGCAGTCCTATAGATATATGACATGTAGAGCTGCTCTGCAGCCAGCATGAGGTCGTTGTGCAGTCCTATAGATATATGACAGGTAGAGCTGCTCTGCCGCCAGCATGAGGTCGTTGGGCAGTCCTATAGATATATGACAGGTAGAGCTGCTCTGCCGCCAGCATGAGGTCGTTGGGCAGTCCTATAGATATATGAAAGGTAGAATTCACAGCTAGATCATGTAACAGATGGTCTATTGTTTTCAAATTGAGCCGTTCTACTGTATAGTCCTCATATATATCTTACGGTACATTGTGGTTTTCAGACTTGCATTTACCTTTTACAATAGTTGCTGTATTGTTGTGAATGAAATGCTGTAACAAAAGGAAAGAACGAGGACATGTTGACCTGTTCTCGCCGTACGGAATGTTTGCACAATTGATGACACTGTGGACCTGTCAACATTAGGCCGTGCTCTCTGACCAGCCTCTTCCATTGTCAGACCATGGTTTATGACACTGTGAACCTGTTTTACATTAGGCTGTACTCTCTGACCAGCCTCTTCCATTGTCAGACCATGGTTTATGATGCTGTGGACCTGTCAACATTAGGCCGTGCTCTCTGACCAGCCTCTTCCATTGTCAGACCATGGTTTATGACACTGTGGACCTGTCAACATTAGGCCGTGCTCTCTGACCAGCCTCTTCCATTGTCAGACCATGGTTTATGACACTGTGGACCTGTCAACATTAGGCTGTGCTCTCTGACCAGCCTCTTCCATTGTCAGACCATGGTTTATGATGCTGTGGACCTGTTTTACATTAGGCTGTGCTCTCTGACCAGCCTCTTCCATTGTCAGACCATGGTTTATGACACTGTGAACCTGTTTTACATTAGGCTGTGCTCTCTGACCAGCCTCTTCCATTGTCAGACCATGGTTTATGACACTGTGAACCTGTTTTACATTAGGCCGTGCTCTCTGACCAGCCTCTTCCATTGTCAGACCATGGTTTATGACACTGTGAACCTGTTTTACATTAGGCTGTGCTCTCTGACCAGCCTCTTCCATTGTCAGACCATGGTTTATGACGCTGTGAACCTGTTTTACATTAGGCTGTGCTCTCTGACCAGCCTCTTCCATTGTCAGACCATGGTTTATGACGCTGTGAACCTGTTTTACATTAGGCTGTGCTCTCTGACCGGCCTCTTCCATTGTCAGACCATGGTTTATGACACTGTGAACCTGTTTTACATTAGGCCGTGCTCTCTGACCAGCCTCTTCCATTGTCAGACCATGGTTTATGATGCTGTGGACTGTGGACCAGCCTCTTCCATTGTCAACATTTTAGGCTGTGAACCTGTGCTCTCTGACCAGCCTCTTCCATTGTCAGACCATGGTTTATGACACTGTGAACCTGTTTTACATTAGGCCGTGCTCTCTGACCAGCCTCTTCCATTGTCAGACCATGGTTTATGATGCTGTGGACCTGTCAACATTAGGCCGTGCTCTCTGACCAGCCTCTTCCATTGTCAGACCATGGTTTATGACACTGTGAACCTGTTTTACATTAGGCTGTGCTCTCTGACCAGCCTCTTCCATTGTCAGACCATGGTTTATGACACTGTGGACCTGTTTTACATTAGGCTGTGCTCTCTGACCAGCCTCTTCCATTGTCAGACCATGGTTTATGACAGGGTTCACAATTGTGGCTCTGATTTCATCAGGGACTCTTATTCTTTACCTTCTACCTCTATTATCTTTTCCCCTAACACCACCATCGCCACCACCACCATCACCACCACCAACACCACAATCACCACCACCAGCATCACCATCGCCAACACCATCACCACCACCCACCACCATCATCACCACCATCATCACCACCACCACCACCATCACCACCACCCACCACCACCACCAGATAATTGTACTTACTCTTTTGCAAACATGTGCCAAAACATGTGCAATTTGCTTAAAATGAATAAATTAAAATATGTGTTGAAAAAGAAACTCCTTGTTCAGAGATTTGAATTTATTGTTTTGAAGAAAAAAAAGTTTGAGCGATTGAGAAAAAACTGTGAAGTAGCAAGAAGAAGGACGCCTGTAGAAGCCTGAAAGGAGAAAGGCTCCTCTCTATCGGAGCTCTGTTTGTTAACCATCTCAGGCACAGAAAACACACTGGGAGAATCCCTGGAAGTAGCCCGAGGAAAAGTCTATCCAGAAAGAAGGAAAGAAAGAAAGAGTCATGAAAGGAGAAGATACCCCTATGAGCTGGGTAAACAAGCAGACCAGGATTCAAATACATGTATATTTGAGTATTTGACACTTAAAATACATTTTTCTATGTATTTGGGTATTTTCAAATACACAGCCCAAAATAAGTACTTTCATTTGAGTATTTTAATGTTTTTTTTTTCAACCAAATTGTATTTAAGATGATTTTCAAATAATTATTTCAGAGAGACATACAGATAGATATGAATACTTCATTTGAATGTTGTAAGGGTTTTCCTGAGGTGAAGCGGACCAAAATGCAGCGTGGTGGTTATTCATGTTCTTTAATAAAGGAACTAGACATGAAATAACTAACAAAACAATACATGTGCAAAAACCTAAACAGTCCTATCTGGTGCAAACACAGAGACAGGAACAATCACCCACCAACACACAGTGAAAGCCAGGCTACCTAAGTATGATTCTCAATCAGAGACAACTAATGACACCTGCCTCTGATTGATAATCATACGAGGCCAAAACATAGAAATACCCAAATCATAGAAAAACAAACATAGACTGCCCACCCCAACTCACGCCCTGACCATACTAAATAAATACAAAACAAAGGAAATAAAGGTCACAACGTGACAAATGTATGTGAAAGTAATTGAGATATTATAAATAATATTTGAACCCAGGTCTATGTCTGCCTTTCATATTGACTGTACCAAACAAAACCTTTGAATAGTACATAATATCTGGGGATACATTGAAACGAATTTCAAACGAGAACGAACCTCTGCGTTGTTTCTTTGATATCCAAACCACTAAAATACTAAGAGTTCTATTTCCGGAATGACCACTACAACCGTTGTTTATGACTGGTTATGTCTACTCTCATATGTTTTTATGTTTTAATGAAACTGTGTGGGTGAAATGAGGACATGTTAATATTTTTTTTTGTCATATAAAATGTGTTACGGTACCATTGACAAATCTTTACAATTCTATAATCTTTGCAACCCGGTTTCATTTATCTCTCCAAACCGCCACGAGCACGTACAGCAGCAGGGCGCGACGCTGAGAATGTCCCACTAAACCACGTTTCCACCCACAGTTTTTTATGGAGTAAAGTCATACTGCATCTAAACAGAATAAAGGACAGCTGTGATGGAAACAGCTCGTTTTGGTATAAATGTATAAATGCCAGACATATACTTTGTTTGTTGGACAGGGTGGGATCTTTTTTTGTGTCAGTCAAATTAATTATGAGAGAAATGGTGGTGGAAACGCATTTATACTCAAATGTTGATATAATAACCATAATTTTGAAGTAAACATGGAGTCAAGCGATTATATATCGTGTGGTCCTCCCACTACGACTCGGGAAACCATGCAGTTTATTATTTAAAATAAGTTATTGTGAACTTCACAGGGACCTTCCAATAAATATCGAGTGTCTTATTCTGGTGACATGACAAATTATGCTTGACTGCCGTTTGATAAATAAAAATAGTCTCGTTCTTTTCCATTATAATCTCAACATGTAGACGAGCCTACCTGTACAGCCGACCCACGCTGTTTCTGTTTAGCTGTTGGCTAGAGCGCACATGCCAAGACCAGAATAGGCACGTTTGCTTTATAACTCAACCGTTTTTATGACAAAACAGTTAAATTCAACAAATGACGTTGAACTTTAGATTTGTATTAAGTACATGCACATTTAAGCGAAAAAGTAAATTTTGTGTGCCCTACGTCATCACGCAAATCCGTTTGGTATAAACACCGCTGGTGGGAAAATGCGCATTCTTTCTTTATGCGGATGTAGAATAATTCGCATGAAAATCTGTCTCCAATTGAATGGAAACCTCGCTACCTTTCAAACATGTTTTTTGCCGCGCACTTTACAGGGTTGTAGGTTGCAACACGAGTCACATCGTTTAACTCCAGCAATAAAACCTATGCTGTGGGTGCTGACATGAATTCCCTCCCTCGTTCTAACGATAACCGCTACGGGAGAAGAATCTTCTTCGTTTAACGAAGGTGTTGGCAGGTTGCAGTTGTAACCTGCTATACCAGACTCGCAATAACCTCTCCGGGGTGTACTGGCTGAACATGTGTGGATGCCGCGCGAACACACACACACAGAGCAGACAGTGGGAGAATGCTGTTGCAATAAGGCTTGGTGGAACTTGTACTGCACTTCACAGCAAAACAATAAACACATTAATATGAAGAGACACCTGTCTGATGGGATTTCACTGAAGAGTTCGCAAACTGGACTGTCTAATTTGGAAAAAGAAAGACAACAATACATACAGTCTTTTGGAATGAATATATATATAAAAAAATAAACATCTTCTGAAATTGTCTTTCTGAACATAAAAAAAGTACTTTAGTTTGTAAAGGCAACCCTACCGATCAGAACAGATAAATAGAGACTCGTGTCGTTCTAAAAAACTTAATCCAAGTGGTTTGGTGCACATTTCTTCTTATTTCATATCAACCACCACGTCGTGTCTCTCATTGGAGAGATCGCAGTGAAATAACGGACTCCTTAACGGACGCGATCACATCAGATGAATCCTTTTCAAAGAGAAGGACTAGGCTATCACTGAGCTCACATCAACCCACAATAATGCCTACAGAAACACAAGCAAGTGGCTGTACATGTCAAACTACGTTTGTATTGTCAGGAATTCGCAGGTAAGGTATTGTATTTTAGATATTATTTTACCATGTGAACAAGTCAGTTCTTTTACGCATACAACAACATTGCGTAGGATTTGTGTGTTCACAGTCACAGCCTGCAGTAAGTACATCATGTTTTAGCGTGGAGTGAACGGAGTGCTTTTTGATTTATTATTTATCAACTGCCTAAATGTACATTATCAACTCAAATCGATATTTAAGACTATGGTTTATGTTCAATTTTCGGATGTTACTGTTGCTTTTTTTAGGTAAACCAATTGACAGCACACGCCACGCATTGATTGCACATAGGTTGTGATGTGCCTGTGTGTTGGTGGCGGAACGACATCTGATAATGATATTGGTTTACGGGACGCTCCCGCGCGCTTTGTCTCCGTGCTTTTTCAAGTCTACATGCTACCAAGTGTTGTGCAATTGTCTACCCCGTCAGTGCATTGCAGTGTATCGTATTACTGCATTAGATAAGGACCGTTTAATTACTTGGTTTATAGGATTGTGAAACACAGAATTACTTTTGGAATGTGTTTAGTCGTCTCGGGCGGCTTGAGAGGTGAGTGACAAACTCATGTCTACGCAACATTCATCTTCATAAGCATACACATGGATACCTGAAATAGAAACGGGTGTGCACATATGCCACTCTCTAATTGTTTTACACTGTGTCGGGAAATGCAGCTCTGTCTCAGGTTCTGCTGTGGTGCAGTGGTTGCACAGCCTTTCCTCGACAGGGAGCCAGGTTCTGCTGTTTCTACCCTTCTCAATGGCAAGGCTGTGCTCACTGAGCCTGTACTTTGTCAAGGTTTTTCTAAGGTTTTGATCAGTAACCGTCGTCAAATAGTTAGCCACCTTGTACTGTCGAATTAGGGCCAGATAGCACTGCATTTAGCTTTGTGTTTGTGCTTCAAGGAATGTAGTTTTGTTTTGACTGTGTCGTAATTTGGTTTATTTTGATTGATTTGATGTTTTAGTCCTGAGGCTTCAGTGTGTTAGTATAACAGGTTTGTGAACTCAGCCCCAGGACCAGCTGGATGAGGGGACTGAGGCTTCAGTGTGTTAGTACAACAGGTTTGTGAACTCAGAGCCAGGACCAGCTGGATGAGGGTCCTGAGGCTTCAGTGTGTTAATATAACAGGTTTGTGAACTCAGAGCCAGGACCAGCTGGATGAGGGGACTGAGGCATCAGTGTGTTAGTACAACAGGTTTGTGAACTCTTAGCCCCAGGACCAGCTGGATGAGGGTCCTGAGGCCAGGACCAGCTGGATGAGGGGACTGAGGCTTCAGTGTGTTAGTATAACAGGTTTGTGAACTAGTGGATGAGGGGACTGAGGTTTGTGAACTTTGTGAACTCAGCCACAGCACCAGCTGGATGAAGTGACTCTTCATTGCTCAGTTCTTGGTATTGAATTTCTTGGTAATTATATAAGAGGGGGTCACTGTATTTTAGATGTTTCCAAACCTGAATTGCTCATTGAGATTTTGTTATTAGTGGATGTTGGCTTAATTCTGTCCTGCATGCATTGTAAGCAGTTTTCCTCTGGACATGTAAGAGAATCTTTCAGAACTCTGCATGCAGGGTTTCAATGGGATGTTTGTCCCATTTGATTAAATCTTGTTTTGCAAGTGGACCCCACACCTCGCTGCCATAAAGTTCAATGACATATTCAATTAATTTTAGCCTAATTGTAATACACACGCACGCACGCACGCACGCACACACGCACACACACACACACTGAAATACATTCCTCCTCTACTATACAGAAACATCCGTCTTCTCTCAGAGTTGTGTGTGTGTGTGCGTGCGTCTGTGTGTGTGCGTGCGTCTGTGTGTGTGTGTGTGCGTGCGTGCGTGTGTGCGTGCGTGTGTGTGTGTGTGTGTGTGCGTGTGCGTGTGCGTGTGCGTGTGCGTGTGCGTGTATGTGTGTATGCGTGTGTGTGCGTGTGTATGCGTGTGTGTGTGTGTGTGCGTGTGTATGCGTGTGTGTGTGTGTGTGTGTGTGTGTGTGTGTGTGTGTGTGTGTGTGTGTGTGTGTGTGTGTGTGTGTGTGTGTGTGTGTGTGTGTGTGTGTGTTAAAAGGAACAGCAGTCAACAACAGAAACATCCCAGAGAGGGAGGGAGGTTTTCTCAGTCCAAAACAGAGCTGAATATCCGAAGAATTCCCATCCGGAAGGATTTAGTTATAAAATAGTTTTTCTAACAGTATAGAGGAGGAAATGTCTCAGAACATACGCATCCAACTCATTAAGATGTAGGATCTTAATTTGATCACTTTTTTTGCTGCAAATTTTTGCTGCACAGCAGGAAATACAAACTTGTAGTGTATCCAAGGTAAAAAAAAGGTTTCTAAAGTTTGTAATTTCCACTTTAAAATGTCAGACTTGATTTACCCTAATGAAAAATCTCTAGAAAAAAAATCTGCATAATAATTAATATCTCCTGTTGCCGAAGGATTACTGTGCATTTGGAAAGTATTCAGATCTATTTCCTTTTTCCACATTTTGTCTCACGTTACAGCCTTATTCTAACATTGATTAAAGGACCAAGGTCCTTCTCCCCTGATTGCTCAGTTTGGCTGGGCGGCCAGCTCTAGGAAGAGTCTAGGTGGTTCCAAACTTCTTCCATTTAAGATTGCTGGAGGCCACCGTGTTCTCGGGGTCCTTTAATGCTGCACTATTTTTGGGGTATTCTTTCCTAGGTCTGTGCCTCGACACAATCCCGTCTCGGTGCTCTACGGGCAATTCATTTAACCTCATGGCTTTATTTTTGCTCTGACATGCGCTGTCAACTGTGGGACCTTATATAGACAGGTGTGTGCCTTTCCAAATCATGTTCAATCAATTGAAATGACCACAAGTTGTAGAAACATCTGAAGGATGATCAGTGGAAACAGGATGCATCTGAACTAAATGTTGAGTCTCAAAGCAAAGGCATACTTATGTTAATAAGGTTTTTCTGTTTTTTATTTGTAAAACATTTGCAAAAAATTCTAAAAAACCTGTTTTTGTTTTGTCATTATTTGATATTGTATTTAGATTGTTGATAGAAAACAAATATTTAATCTAAGGCTGTAACGTAACACAATGTGGAAAAAGGGATGGGGTTTAAATATATTCCAAATGCACCTCCTTTAGCAAACTGTCTCAAATTCAGATCCTACATCTTTAGGGAATAAAGTGTCGTTTTGGCCGTATCCCTAGAGTCAGATATTTCAGAGGGTGTAGTGTTGAACTGGATAATGGAGTCTCTTCTCCCTGTCTGTCGGAGGGTGTAGTGTTGATCTGGATAATGGAGTTCCTCCTCCCTGTCTTTCAGAGGGTGTAGTGTTGATCTGGATAATGGAGTCTCTTCTCCCTGTTATCACCAGGGAACTTTCAGAGGGTGAAAGCATGTCCACACATACTGGGCACTCTGCAACAGCCCTGGAACAACCTGTCTTTCAGCAGGGTGTATGGACAAACACACTGGAGTCTCTTCTCCCCTTTAAATCATTCACACGTGTGTGTGTGTGTGACGCATTGCCGTGTGTGTGTGTGTGTGTATGAGACACATGCCTGTGTGCTGTACAGGAAGATGAGAGAGAGCAAGGCTATCAGTGATGATGGCTCCTGATAACATCATTAGAAAATGATTCAATTCTAGTGGATTATGACTCTGTGTTGGCAGTGTTTCCTTTGATGACTATAGTAGTTCCTAAAAGGATCCCCATCTACATGTTACCAATTCCATTATCCACACCTGAGTGTCTTCAACCTTATCAGTCCCGAGACCCCAGCAAAAAAAAATCTGCATTTTCATTTATCTGAATGTCCAGCTCTTATATTTAGGCCCAAGATGAAGTGGCTTACCATTTTATTTTCAGGACAACCCAGGGATACAAGTGAAACACAAAACAATTTGACATAAAACAGGTACATTCATGAGCTTTATTGACAAAATGTCAATAAATAAAAGCCGAATGATAATGAAAATAAATGTATATGAATACAGAAATGAAAATCCAACAAGTCAGCTATGTGAGCTTATTATCTTTGATTACTGTAAAACCCACTCATACACAGTGCTGTCTATTACTGTAAAACCCATTCATACTCAGTGCTGTCTATTACTGTAAAACCCATTCATACTCAGTGCTGTCTATTACTGTAAAACCCACTCATACTCAGTGCTGTCCCCAGCAAAAAAAAAATCCATTCATACTGAATGTCAGTGCTGTCTATTACTGTAAAACCCATTCATACTCAGTGCTATTACTGTAAAACCCATTCATACACAGTGCTGTCTATTACTGTAAAACCCATTCAACCCAGTGCTGTCTATTACTGTAAACCCAAATACAAGTGCTGACTATTACTGTAAACCCATTCATACTTCAGTGCTGTCTATTACTGTAAAAATTCATACTCAAAAGCTGTCTATTACTGAAAATAAATTCATACTCAATACAGAAACTGAAAACCCATTCATACTAGTGCTGTCTATTACTGTAAAACCCACTCATACACAGTGCTGTCTATTACTGTAAAACCCATTCATACTCAGTGCTGTCTATTACTGTAAAACCCATTCATACTCAGTGCTGTCTATTACTGTAAAACCCACTCATACTCAGTGCTGTCTATTACTGTAAAACCCAATCATACTCAGTGCTGTCTATTACTGTAAAACCCATTCATACTCAGTGCTGTCTATTACTGTAAAACCCACTCATACACAGTGCTGTCTATTACTGTAAAACCCATTCATACTCAGTGCTGTCTATTAACCCATTCATACTCAGCGCTGTCTATTACTGTAAAACCCATTCATACTCAGTGATATGTATATTACTGTAAAACCCATTCATACTCAGCGCTGTCTATTACTGTAAAACCCATTCATACTCAGTGATATGTCTATTACTGTAAAACCCATTCATACTCAGTGCTGTCTGTTACAAATCTAGACATCTACATCAGCTTGCGTGTGTGCGTGTGTGTGTGTGTGTGTGTGTGTGCGTGTGTGTGTGCGTGTGTGTGCGTGTGTTACAGATCTAGCCATCTACATCATCTTTATCTCCATCCTATTACCTCCCGGCGATGTGTGTAGAATCAGTTTGGGACAGCACAACAGCCTGAAACCCATACGCTTTATCATGGAGCCAGACAGGCAGGACCTGGAAACTGAGGTTTATGGGTTAGGCACACATGAATGGAGTGGAGTTGTGTGAAGGGAGGCTGGCTGATGGATGGATGGATGGATGGAGCTGAGTTTGGTGAAGGGAGGCTGGCTGATGGATGGATGGAGCTGAGTTGGGTGAAGTGAGGCTGGCTGATGGATGGATGGATGGAGCTGAGTTGGGTGAAGGGAGGCTGGCTGATGGATGGATGGAGCTGAGTTGGGTGAAGGGAGGCTGGCTGATGGATGGATGGATGGAGCTGAGTTGTGTGAAGGGAGGCTGGCTGATGGATGGATGGATGGAGCTGAGTTGTGTGAAGGGAGGCTGGCTGATGGATGGAGCTGAGTTGTGTGAAGGGAGGCTGGCTGATGGATGGATGGCTGGATGGATGGATGGATGGATGGATGGAGCTGAGTTGTGTGAAGGGAGGCTGGCTGATTGATTGGATGGATGGATGGATGGATGGAGCTGAGTTGTGTGAAGGGAGGCTGGCTGATGGATGGATGGAGCTGAGTTGTGTGAAGGGAGGCTGGCTGATTGATTGGATGGATGGATGGATGGATGGAGCTGAGTTGTGTGAAGGGAGGCTGGCTGATGGATGGATGGAGCTGAGTTGTGTGAAGGGAGGCTGGCTGACACAGTAGACACAGGACACAGTAGATACACCATGCTGATGGAGGACACAGTAGATACACCATGCTGATGGAACACAGTAGATACACCATGCTGATGGAACACAGTAGATACACCATGCTGATGGAACACAGTAGATACACCATGCTGATGGAACACAGTAGATACACCATGCTGATGGAACACAGTAGATACACCATGCTGATGGAACACAGTAGATACACCATGCTGATGGAACACAGTAGATACACCATGCTGATGGAACACAGTAGATACACCATGCTGATGGAACACAGTAGATACACCATGCTGATGGAACACAGTAGATACACCATGCTGATGGAGGACACAGTAGATACACCATGCTGATGGAACACAGTAGATACACCATGCTGATGGAGGACACAGTAGATACACCATGCTGATGGAACACAGTAGATACACCATGCTGATGGAGGACACAGTAGATACACCATGCTGATGGAGGACACAGTAGATACACCATGCTGATGGAACACAGTAGATACACCATGCTGATGGAACACAGTAGATACACCATGCTGATGGAGGACACAGTAGATACACCATGCTGATGGAACACAGTAGATACACCATGCTGATGGAACACAGTAGATACACCATGCTGATGGAACACAGTAGATACACCATGCTGATGGAACACAGTAGATACACCATGCTGATGGAACACAGTAGATACACCATGCTGATGGAGGACACAGTAGATACACCATGCTGATGGAGGACACAGTAGATACACCATGCTGATGGAACACAGTAGATACACCATACTGATGGAGAACACAGTAGATACACCATGCTGATGGAGGACACAGTAGATACACCATGCTGATGGAGGACACAGTAGATACACCATGCTGATGGAGGACACAGTAGATACACCATGCTGATGGAACACAGTAGATACACCATGCTGATGGAGGACACAGTAGATACACCATGCTGATGGAGGACACAGTAGATACACCATGCTGATGGAGGACACAGTAGATACACCATGCTGATGGAGGACACAGTAGATACACCATGCTGATGGAGAACACAGTAGATACACCATGCTGATGGAGGACACAGTAGATACACCATGCTGATGGAGGACACAGTAGATACACCATGCTGATGGAACACAGTAGATACACCATGCTGATGGAGGACACAGTAGATACACCATGCTGATGGAGGACACAGTAGATACACCATGCTGATGGAGGACACAGTAGATACACCATGCTGATGGAACACAGTAGATACACCATGCTGATGGAGGACACAGTAGATACACCATGCTGATGGAGGACACAGTAGATACACCATGCTGATGGAACACAGTAGCACACCATGCTGATGGAGGACACAGTAGATACACCATGCTGATGGAACACAGTAGATACACCATGCTGATGGAACACAGTAGATACACCATGCTGATGGAACACAGTAGATACACCATGCTGATGGAACACAGTAGATACACCATGCTGATGGAACACAGTAGATACACCATGCTGATGGAACACAGTAGATACACCATGCTGATGGAGAACACAGTAGATACACCATGCTGATGGAGAACACAGTAGATACACCATGCTGATGGAGGACACAGTAGATACACCATGCTGATGGAACACAGTAGATACACCATGCTGATGGAACACAGTAGATACACCATGCTGATGGAGGACACAGTAGATACACCATGCTGATGGAGGACACAGTAGATACACCATGCTGATGGAACACAGTAGATACACCATGCTGATGGAGGACACAGTAGATACACCATGCTGATGGAGACACAGTAGATACACCATGCTGATGGAGGACACAGTAGATACACCATGCTGATGGAGGACACAGTAGATACACCATGCTGATGGAACACAGTAGATACACCATGCTGATGGAGGACACAGTAGATACACCATGCTGATGGAGGACACAGTAGATACACCATGCTGATGGAGGACACAGTAGATACACCATGCTGATGGAACACAGTAGATACACCATGCTGATGGAACACAGTAGATACACCATGCTGATGGAGGACACAGTAGATACACCATGCTGATGGAGGACACAGTAGCACACCATGCTGATGGAACACAGTAGATACACCATGCTGATGGAACACAGTAGATACACCATGCTGATGGAACACAGTAGATACACCATGCTGATGGAACACAGTAGATACACCATGCTGATGGAACACAGTAGATACACCATGCTGATGGAACACAGTAGATACACCATGCTGATGGAACACAGTAGATACACCATGCTGATGGAACACAGTAGATACACCATGCTGATGGAACACAGTAGATACACCATGCTGATGGAACACAGTAGATACACCATGCTGATGGAGGACACAGTAGATACACCATGCTGATGGAGGACACAGTAGATACACCATGCTGATGGAACACAGTAGATACACCATGCTGATGGAACACAGTAGATACACCATGCTGATGGAACACAGTAGATACACCATGCTGATGGAACACAGTAGATACACCATGCTGATGGAGGACACAGTAGATACACCATACTGATGGAGGACACAGTAGATACACCATGCTGATGGTGTTGGGAAAAGTATTTATATGTGTGTGATGTGTGTGTGTGTGTGTGTACACCATGTGTGTGTGTGTGTGTGATGTGTGTGTCACTGCAGCTATGTGAGTTTATTACAGTAGATAGATGTCCTCATACTATATTATAGACACTATGTCCTGGGATTTACTATAATCTATGTAGAAGAACCCCTTACAGTATTATAGACACTATGTCCTGATGGAACACTATAATCTATGTGAAGAACCTCCTACAGTATTATAGACACTATGTCCTGATTTTCTATAATCTATGTAGAATAACCTCCTGATGGTATTATATACACTATGTCCTGGGATTTCCTATAATCTATGCTATGAAGAACCTCCTACAGTATTATAGACACTATGTCCTGGGATTTTCTATAATCTATGTAGAATAACCTCCTACAGTATTATAGACACTATGTCCTGGGATTTCCTATAATCTATGTAGAAGAACCTCCTACAGTATTATAGACACTATGTCCTGGGATTTACTATAATCTATGTAGAATAACCTCCTACAGTATTATAGACACTATGTCCTGGGATTTCCTATAATCTATGTATGAAGAACCTCCTACAGTATTATAGACACTATGTCCTGGAATTTCCTATAATCTATGTAGAAGAACCCCTTACAGTATTATAGACACTATGTCCTGGGATTTCCTATAATCTATGTGAAGAACCCCTTACAGTATTACAGACACTATGTCCTGGGATTTACTATAATCTATGTAGAAAAACCCATGCTATGGACACAGTCCTGGGATTTACACCATGCTGATGAAGAACCCCTTACAGTATTATACACTATGTCCTGGGATTTACTATAATCTATGTAGAATAACCATGCCTGGAACAGTATTAGAGACACTATGTCCTGATGGAACTATAATCTATGTAGAATAACCTCCAGTATTATGGACACATGTCCTGGGATTTACTATATATAATGCTATGGAACACAGAATAACCATGCCTACAGGATTACAGACACTATACAGCCTGATGGAACCTATAATCTATGCTGAAGAACCCCTTACAGTATTATAGACACTATGGTGCTGGGAAAAGTTTTATAATCTATGTAGAAGAACCCTTACAGTATTATAGACACTATGTCCTGGGATTTACTATAATCTATGTAGAATAACCTCCTACAGTATTATAGACACTATGTCCTGGGATTTCCTATAATCTATGTAGAAGAACCCCTTATTATAGACACTATGTCCTGGGATTTCCTATAATCTATGTAGAAGAACCCCTTACAGTATTACAGACACTATGTCCTGGGATTTCCTATAATCTAAGTAGAAGAACCTCCTACAGTATTATAGACACTATAATTTGTGATCCGCCCTCGTCGAACAAACACTGCGGCTCTATGGATGCAGAAGAAATAGACAAATCCAATTGTACGACCCAGAAGTCTGTAGCTCAAACACACTCTGTTTATTATAAGGGGTTAGAAGCTGGCTTTGTGGGATAGGAGAGCTGTAAGAGAACCATTTTGGAAGATCATTTGTGATTTGTTTGATACAGGTTCTTTAGCATTGTGTTTAGAACGTCTTCTACTTCTTCTTCTGCTTCTCCTTCTACTTCTTCTTCTTGTTCTTCTTCTTCGTCTTCTTCCTTATCTCCTTCTTCCTCTTCTTCGTCTTCCTCTTCTAACATAGGCCAGGTCCTGTTGTTATGTCGTATCCCAGCAATAATACCTTACATTACTGCTTGGAAGAAAACACCTGAATTTGCTCAGCTTGCTATTGGCTCAACATACCCCATGGCCATTGGCTCAATTTACCCTATGGTAATTGGCTCAACTTACCCCATGGCCAATTGGCTCAATTTACCCCATGGTCATTGGCTCAACTTACCCCATGGTCATTGGCTCAACTTACCCCATGGTCATTGGCTCAACTTACCCCATGGTCATTGGCTCAACTTACCCCATGGTCATTGGCTCAACTTACCCCATGGTCATTGGCTCAACTTACCCCATGGTCATTGGCTCAATGTTACCCCATGGTCATTGGCTCAATGTTACCCCATGGTCATTGGCTCAACTTACCCCATGGTCATTGGCTCAACTTACCCCATGGTCATTGGCTCAACTTACCCCATGCTCATTGGCTCAACTTACCCCATGGTCATTGGCTCAACTTACCCCATGGACATTGGTTCAACTTACCCAAGGTTAAACATTTTGACTATATTAGCCAACACAGCTACAAGGATGCACTTTCATGCTCAGTTTAGGACCTGACATTGAATCTTAAAGACGTACAGAACAATCATATTTGTATTTTGGTTTAGATACAAATATCATGAAACCTCTTAACACAATAAAAAAAAAATTTTGGACATAACTTTCTTCACAATTTTTTCCATGTTGATTTCTTCTTTCATATAGACTGAAATGATGACTTCTACCTAAGGATTAGTTGTTGCGTATGGTTTCCTTGAAACAGGACCTCAGGTTACCCCACTGTCCCCTATGTACCAAGCCTGCTGGTTACAGTGGCCCCACTGGTGTAGGTAACACCTTTAGGATGGTTACAGGTGGAGGTGTAGCCTCTCGTTATGTGTGTTGTCACCTGTCCTCCATCAGCATGGTGTATCTACTGTGTCCTCCATCAGCATGGTGTATCTACTGTGTTCCATCAGCATGGTGTATCTACTGTGTCCTCCACCAGCATGGTGTATCTACTGTGTCCTCCACCAGCATGGTGTATCTACTGTGTCCTCCATCAGCATGGTGTATCTACTGTGTTCTCCATCAGCATGGTGTATCTACTGTGTTCTCCATCAGCATGGTGTATCTACTGTGTTCTCCATCAGCATGGTGTATCTACTGTGTCCTCCATCAGCATGGTGTATCTACTGTGTTCCATCAGCATGGTGTATCTACTGTGTTCCATCAGCATGGTGTATCTACTGTGTTCCATCAGCATGGTGTATCTACTGTGTTCCATCAGCATGGTGTATCTACTGTGTTCCATCAGCATGGTGTATCTACTGTGTCCTCCATCAGCATGGTGTATCTACTGTGTTCCATCAGCATGGTGTATCTACTGTGTCCTCCATCAGCATGGTGTATCTACTGTGTCCTCCATCAGCATGGTGTATCTACTGTGTCCTCCATCAGCATGGTGTATCTACTGTGTTCCATCAGCATGGTGTATCTACTGTGTCCTCCATCAGCATGGTGTATCTACTGTGTTCTCCATCAGCATGGTGTATCTACTGTGTTCCATCAGCATGGTGTATCTACTGTGTTCCATCAGCATGGTGTATCTACTGTGTTCCATCAGCATGGTGTATCTACTGTGTTCCATCAGCATGGTGTATCTACTGTGTTCCATCAGCATGGTGTATCTACTGTGTCCTCCATCAGCATGGTGTATCTACTGTGTCCTCCATCAGCATGGTGTATCTACTGTGTTCCATCAGCATGGTGTATCTACTGTGTCCTCCATCAGCATGGTGTATCTACTGTGTTCTCCATCAGCATGGTGTATCTACTGTGTTCCATCAGCATGGTGTATCTACTGTGTTCCATCAGCATGGTGTATCTACTGTGTTCCATCAGCATGGTGTATCTACTGTGTCCATCAGCATGGTGTATCTACTGTGTTCCATCCATCAGCATGCATGGTGTATCTACTGTGTTCTCCATCAGCATGGTGTATCTACTGTGTTCCATCAGCATGGTGTATCTACTACTGTGTCCTCCATCAGCATGGTGTATCTACTGTGTTCTCCATCAGCATGGTGTATCTACTGTGTTCCATCAGCATGGTGTATCTACTGTGTTCCATCAGCATGGTGTATCTACTGTGTTCTCCATCAGCATGGTGTATCTACTGTGTTCTCCATCAGCATGGTGTATCTACTGTGTTCCATCAGCATGGTGTATCTACTGTGTTCTCCATCAGCATGGTGTATCTACTGTGTTCCATCAGCATGGTGTATCTACTGTGTTCCATCAGCATGGTGTATCTACTGTGTTCCATCAGCATGGTGTATCTACTGTGTTCTCCATCAGCATGGTGTATCTACTGTGTTCTCCATCAGCATGGTGTATCTACTGTGTCCTCCATCAGCATGGTGTATCTACTGTGTCCTCCATCAGCATGGTGTATCTACTGTGTTCCATCAGCATGGTGTATCTACTGTGTCCTCCAACAGCATGGTGTATCTACTGTGTCCTCCAACAGCCAGCCTCCCTTCACACAACTCAGCTCCATCCATCCATCCATCCATCCATCCATCCATCCATCCATCCATCCATCAGCCAGCCTCCCTTCACACAACTCCACTCCATTCATGTGTGCCTAACCCATAAACCTCAGTTTCCAGGTCCTGCCTGTCTGGCTCCATGATAAAGCGTATGGGTTTTAGGCTGTTGTGCTGTCCCAAACTGATTCTACACACATTGCCGGGAGGTAATAGGATGGAGATAAAGATGATGTAGATGGCTAGATCTGTAACACACGCACACACGCACACACACACACACACACACGCAAGCTGATGTAGATGGCTAGATCTGTAACACACACACACACACACATGCACATGCACATGCACACTCATACGCAAGCTGATGTAGATGGCTAGATCTGTAACAGACAGCACTGAGTATGAATGGGTTTTACAGTAATACACATATCACTGAGTATGAATGGGTTTTACAGTAATAGACATACAGTATCACTGAGTATGAATGGGTTTTACTGTAATATACAGCTGTGAGTATGAATGGGTTTTACAGTAATAGACATATCACTGAGTATGAATGTGTTTTACAGTAATAAACAGCACTGTGTATGAATGGGTTTTACAGTAATACACATCTCTGAGTATGAATGGGTTTTACAGTAATATACATTACTGACTAAGGATGGGTTTTACAGTAATACACATAACTAAGTATAAATGGGTTTTACAGTAATAGACAGCAGTGAGTATGAATGGGTTTCACATTAATATATATATATTTTTTATTTATTTTTTATTTTATTTTACCTTTATTTAACTAGCCAAGTCAATTAAGAACAAATTCTTATTTTCAATGACTGCCTAGGAACAGTGGGTTAACTGCCTGTTCAGGGGCAGGACGACAGATTTGTACCTTGTCAGCTCGGGGATTTCAACTTGCAACCTTCCGGTTTCTAGCCCAGCGCACTAACCACTAAGCTACCCTGCCACTGAGTATGCATGGGTCTTACAGTAACAGACAGCAGTGAGTATGAATGGGTTTTACAGTAATATACATCACTAAGTATAAATGGGTTTTACAGTAATAGACATATCACTGAGTATGAATGGGTTTTACAGTAATAGACATATCACTGAGTATGAATGGGTTTTACAGTAATAGACATATCACTGAGTATAAATGGGTTTTACAGTAATAGACATATCACTGAGTATGAATGAGTTTTACAGTAATATAAACTGTGTGAAAATTAAGGTTTGCCCTCAAATGGCACCCTGCTCCCTATATATAGTGCATTCCTTTGACCAGAGCCCTATGGGTGCAGCACACTACACAGGGAATAGGGTGCCAATTGGGACGTAGATTAGTCTACTAGCGTCATCACTGTCTGAAAGGGGAACCACGATGATGAGGACGAAGAGCTTTACCGAATTCAGACCAGCTTCTTCTGTCTCTTGGTTGGGTCGAACTGGTACTCCTCCCATTGGAGAACCCTTCTTGGTTCCAGGTAGAACCCTTTTTGTTTCCCTATAGATCGGTTCTACATGGAAGCAAAAGGGTTCTAACTTGAACAAAAAAAGGGTTCTTCAAAGGCTTCACCTATGAGGACAGCCCGAAGAACTCCTTTAGGTTCTAGATAAGATAACGCCTTTTTTTTTAAGGTAGTGTCAGTCAGACGGGGAGGAATGGGGAGTAACAACACCAGCAGGGCGAGACAAAGCTCATCCAACCAATTGTATCCAGTATCGAGGTGCATTGTCTGTGGCCAATTCTTGCCCTCCATGACGTGAGTGTGGAGCGGCATGTAGCGTAGCGCCAAACAGGAAGGAATGAGTTGAAACAACGGTGTCATTATGACGGCCAGCATGGCAACACAAAGCTAATCCAGCATGGACCCCTGAGGTGAGTGGCTGTGTTCATCCATGCCCCAGTGCTTCCTGGGACCACAGGCCTGCTGGTTTATTCATGGGGGGGGACTGACTATGTGGAAGCCAGTGGGGGCAAGAGGATGAAGAGTGAGTGGGTGGAAGGAGAGAGAAAATGAGAGTGAGAAAGAAGCGAAAAAGAGAGGGAGAGAGGTGGGAGGGGAAGGAGTAGAGAGAGAGAGAGAGAGGTGGGAGAGAGAGGTAGATAGGAGAGAGAGAGCGAGGTGGGAGAGAGAGCGAGGTAGGAGAGATTGGGAGGTAGGAGAAAGAGAGAGAGGCAGGAGAGAGAGGGAGGTAGGCAGGAGAGAGAGGGAGGTAGGCAGGAGAGAGAGGGAGGTAGGCAGGAGAGAGAGGGAGGTAGGGAGGTAGGAGAGAGAGGGAGGTAGGAGAGAGTGCGAGGTAGGAGAGAGTGGGAGGTAGGAGAGACTGGGAGAAAGGTGGGAGAGAGAGAGAGAGGTGGGAGAGAGAGAGAGAGGTGGGAGAGAGAGAGAAAGGTGTGTGAGAGAGAGAGAGAGAGGTGGGAGAGAGAGAGAGGTGGGAGAGAGAGAGAGAGGTGGAGAGAGAGGGAGAGGTAGGAGAGAGAGAGAGAGAGGAGAGAGAGAGAGAGGTAGGAGAGAGAGAGAGGGAGGAGAGAGAGGTAGGAGAGAGAGAGAGGTAGGAGAGAGAGGAGAGAGATAAGAGAGGAGAGAGATAAGAGGAGAGAGATAAGAGGAGAGAGATAAGAGAGGAGAGAGATAGAGGTAGGAGAGAGAGAAAGGTGGGAGAGAGAGAGGTGGGAGGGAGAGAGAGCTGGGAGATAGCTGGGAGAGAGAGAGAGGTGGGAGGAGAGGTGGGAGAGAGAGAGAGGTGGGAGAGAGAGAGAGAGGTGGGAGAGGGGAGAGGTGGAGAGAGAGAGGTAGAGAGAGAGGTTGAGAGAGAGAGAGAGGTTGGAGAGAGAGAGAGGTTGGAGAGAGGTAGGAGGAGAGAGAGAGGTCGGAGAGAGAAAGACAGAGAGGTAGGAGAGAGAGAGGTAAGACAGAGAGGTAGGAGAGAGAGAGAGGTAGGAGAGAGAGAAAGACAGAGAGGTAGGAGAGAGAGAGGTAAGACAGAGAGGTAGGAGAGAGAGAGAGGTAGGAGAGAGAGAGGTAGGAGAGGTAGGAGAGAGAGAGAGGTAGGAGAGAGAGAGGAAGAGAGAGACAGAGAGGTAGGAGAGAGGATAGACGGTAGGGCAGAGATAGGGAGAGAGAGATAGGTAGGAGAGAGAGGTAGGAGAGAGGGGGTAGGAGTAAGAGAGAGAGGTAGGAGAGTGCAAAAGCGATACTTAGGAGAAAGAGAGAGGTAGGAGAGAGAGGTAGGAGAAAGAGAGAGGTAGGAGAGAGGTAGGAGAAAGAGAGAGGAAGGAGAGAGAGGTGAGAGAGAGTGAGGTAGGAGAGAGAGAGAGAGAGAGGTAGGAGAGAGAGAGGAAAGAGAGAGAGGTAGAAGTAGGAGAGAGAGAGGGAGGTAGGAGAGAGAGAGGAAAGAGAGAGAGAGAGGCGGGTAGGGGTCAGAAAGAGAGCTAGGAGAGAGAGAGGTAGGATAGAGAGAGGTAAGAGAAAGAGAGATTGGAGACAGAGGTAGGAGAGAGGTAGGAGAGAGGTAGGTGAGAGGTAGGTGAGAGGTAGGTGAGAGGTAGGTGAGAGGTAGGTGAGAGAGAGAGAGAGAGAGAGAGAGGTGAGAGAGAGAGAGGTAGGAGAGAGAGATAGGTAGGAGAGGGTGAGAGAGAGAGAGGTAGGAGAGGGCTAGAGAGAGAGAGGTAGGAGAGGGCGGGAGAGAGAGAGGTAGGAGAGGGCGAGAGATAGGAGAGAGAGGGGGAGAGAGAAGTAGGGGCGAGAGAGAGGTAGGGGCGAGAGAGAGGTAGGGGCGAGAGGTAGGAGAGAGAGAGAGAGAGGTAGGAGAGAGAGGAGGTAGAGAGAGAGGAGAGAGAGAGAGGGAGGTAGGAGGACAGAAGAGAGGTAGGAGAGAGAGCTAGGAGGGGAGAAAGAGAGGTAGGAGAGAGAGAGGTAAGACAGAGAGGTAGGAGAGAGAGAGAGGTAGGAGAGAGAGAGAGGTAGGAGAGAGAGAGACAGAGGAGAGGAGAGAGAGAGGAAGGAGAGAGAGAGAGGTAGGAGAGAGATAGACGTAGGGGAGAGAGAGATAGGTAGGAGAGAGAGAGGTAGGAGAGAGGGGTAGGAGTAAGAGAGAGAGGTAGGAGAGTGCAAAAGCGATACTTAGGAGAAAGAGAGAGGTAGGAGAGAGAGGTAGGAGAAAGAGAGAGGTAGGAGAGAGGTAGGAGAAAGAGAGAGGAAGGAGAGAGAGGTGAGAGAGAGTGAGGTAGGAGAGAGAGGGAGAGAGAGAGGAAAAGGAAAGAGGAGAGAGAGGCGGGTAGGGGACAGAAAGAGAGGTAGGAGAGAGAGCTAGGAGAGAGAGAGGCGGGAGGGGACAGAAGAGGTAAGAGAAAGAGAGATTGGAGAGAGATAGGTAGGAGAGGGCGAGAGAGAGAGAGGTAGGAGAGAGGTAGGTGAGAGAGAGAGAGGTAGGTGAGAGAGAGAGAGGTGAGAGAGAGAGAGAGAGAGGTGAGAGAGAGAGAGGTAGGAGAGAGAGATAGGTAGGAGAGGGCGAGAGAGAGAGAGGTAGGAGAGGGCGAGAGAGAGAGAGGTAGGAGAGGGCAGGAGAGAGAGAGAGGTAGGAGAGGGCTAGAGAGAGAGAGGTAGGAGAGGGCAGGAGAGAGAGATAGGTAGGAGAGGGCGAGAGAGAGAGAGAGAGAGGTAGGAGAGGGCTAGAGAGAGAGAGGTAGGAGAGGGCGGGAGAGAGAGAGGTAGGAGAGGGCGAGAGATAGGAGAGAGAGAGGGGAGAGAGAGGTAGGGGCGAGAGAGAGGTAGGAGAGAGAGAGAGGTAGGAGAGAGAGAGGTAGGAGAGAGAGAGAGAGAGGGAGGAGAGAGAGAGAGGGAGGTAGGAGAGAGAGAGGAAAGAGAGAGAGAGAGGCGGGTAGGGGACAGAAAGAGAGGTAGGAGAGAGAGAGCTAGGAGAGAGAGCGGTAAGAGAGAGAGAGGTAGGAGAGAGAGAGATTGGAGACAGAGAGAGGTAGGAGAGAGGTAGGAGAGAGAGAGGTAGGAGAGAGAGAGACAGAGAGGTAGGAGAGAGAGAGGAAGGAGAGAGAGAGAGGTAGGAGAGAGATAGACGTAGGGGAGAGAGAGGTAGGAGAGAGGGGTAGGAGTAAGAGAGAGAGGTAGGAGAGTGCAAAAGCGATACTTAGGAGAAAGAGAGAGGTAGGAGAGAGAGGTAGGAGAAAGAGAGGTAGGAGAAAGAGAGAGGAAGGAGAGAGAGGTGAGAGAGAGTGAGGTAGGAGAGAGAGAGAGAGAGAGGTAGGAGAGAGAGAGGAAAGAGAGAGAGGGAGAAGTAGGAGAGAGAGAGAGGGAGGGAGGAGAGAGAGAGGAAAGAGAGAGAGAGGCGGGTAGGGGACAGAAAGAGAGGTAGGAGAGAGAGCTAGGAGAGAGAGATAGGAGAGAGAGAGAGAGAGGTAAGAGAAAGAGAGATTGGAGACAGAGAGAGGTAGGTGAGAGGTAGGAGAGAGGTAGGAGAGAGGTAGGAGAGAGGGTAGGAGAGAGAGAGGTGAGAGAGGGGCTAGAGAGAGAGAGGTAGGAGAGGGCTAGAGAGAGAGAGGTAGGAGAGGGCAGGAGAGAGATAGGTAGGAGAGGGCGAGAGAGAGAGAGGTAGGAGAGGGCTAGAGAGAGAGAGGTAGGAGAGGGGGCGAGAGAGAGAGGTAGGAGAGAGAGGTAGGGGCGAGAGAGAGGTAGGAGAGAGAGAGAGAGGTAGGAGAGAGAGAGGTAGGAGAGAGAGAGAGAGAGAGAGAAGGGAGAGAGAGAGAGGAGGTAGGAGAGAGAGAGGAAAAGAGAGAGAGAGAGGCGGGTAGGGACAGAAAGAGAGGTAGGAGAGAGAGAGCTAGGAGAGAGAGAGGTAGGAGAGAGAGAGATTGGAGACAGAGAGAGGTAGGAGAGAGGTAGGAGAGAGAGAGGTAGGAGAGAGAGAGACAGAGAGGTAGGAGAGAGAGAGACAGAGGAAGGAGAGAGAGAGAGGTAGGAGAGAGATAGACGTAGGGGAGAGAGAGATAGGTAGGAGAGAGAGAGGTAGGAGAGAGGGGTAGGAGTAAGAGAGAGAGGTAGGAGAGTGCAAAAGCGATACTTAGGAGAAAGAGAGAGGTAGGAGAGAGAGGTAGGAGAAAGAGAGAGGTAGGAGAGAGGTAGGAGAAAGAGAGAGGAAGGAGAGAGAGGTGAGAGAGAGTGAGGTAGGAGAGAGAGGGAGAGAGAGAGGAAAGAGAGAGAGGTAGAAGTAGGAGAGAGAGAGAGAGGGAGGTAGGAGAGAGAGAGGAAAGAGAGAGAGAGAGGCGGGTAGGGGACAGAAAGAGAGGTAGGAGAGAGAGCTAGGAGAGAGAGAGGTAGGAGAGAGAGAGAGAGAGGTAAGAGAAAGAGAGATTGGAGACAGAGAGAGGTAGGAGAGAGGTAGGTGAGAGGTAGGAGAGAGGTAGGAGAGAGGTAGGTGAGAGAGAGGTAGGTGAGAGGCCAGAGGCTAGAGAGAGAGGTAGGAGAGGGCTAGAGAGAGAGGTAGGAGAGGGCAGGAGAGAGAGATAGGTAGGAGAGGGAGAGAGAGAGAGGTAGGAGAGGGCTAGAGAGAGAGAGAGGTAGGAGAGGGCGGGAGAGAGAGAGGTAGGAGAGAGAGGTAGGGGGCGAGAGAGGTAGGAGAGAGAGAGGTAGGTAGGGAGAGAGAGGTAGGAGAGAGAGAGAGAGAGAGAGAGAAGGTAGGAGAGAGAGAGGAGGTAGGAGAGAGAGAGGAAAAGAGAGAGAGAGAGGCGGGTAGGGGACAGAAAGAGAGGTAGGAGAGAGAGAGCTAGGAGAGAGAGAGGTGTTCCCAGGAGAGAGAGATTGGAGACAGAGAGAGGTCGGAGAGAGGTAAGAGAAAGAGAGATTGGTGACAGAGAAGGTAGGAGAGAAAGGTGAGACTTCTTCAGAGAGAGGTAGGTAGAGAGAGTGAGGTGAGAGAGAGAGTTAGAATGAGGCATGAGATAAGAGGTCAGGTAGGAGAGAGATAGGTAGGAGAGATACATAGATCAAGAGGTAGGAGGGGCTAGAGAGAGAGAGGTAGGAGAGGGCTAGAGAGAGAGGGTAGGAGAGGGCTAGAGAGAGAGGTAGGAGAGGGCTAGAGAGAGGCAGGAGGGCGGGAGAGAGAGAGGCAGAAGAGGGCGAGAGAGAGAGAGGGTAGGGAGGAGGAGAGTAGTTATGGGATAGGTAGGAGATAAGAGGTAGGTAGGAGAGAGAGAGATATTAGATAGAGAGAGGTATAACGAGAGATGGTAGTTATGGGAGACATGTATAACATGGTAGTTATGGGATAGATGTATACAGAGTAGTTATGGGATACAGAAAGAGGGATAGGAGAGAGAGACATGGAGTTAGGTAGGAGACAGAGAGATTGGAGACAGAGGATAGGATGTAGAGGTAGAGGAGAGGTATAACATGGTAGTTATGGATAGAGAGAGAGATGGGATAGGTAGTTAGGGCGATACATGATAGGTAGTTATGGGTAGATGAGAGAGGTAGGAGAGGGCGAGAGATAGGAGAGAGAGATGGAGGAGAGAGAGAGTTATAGGAGAGAGAGCGAGAGAGAGGTAGGAGAGAGAGAGAGAGGTCGGAGAGAGAGACGGGAAGGGGGGATTAACAGAGAACCACCCTGGACTGAAAACCTAAAGACTCACGTAACAATGAGGGATAGTGAGCTGTGCTGTGTGGTCCCCTGATAGTGTTCCCAGGCTGTGGTGAATGAGGCATGGATAAAACGTCAGGGTTTAGAAGGTCACTGGATACATAATCAATCTTCTCTTTAGGTGGTCATCCCATGGTGACAGCCAGCCAAGCAGGCCAGACCTGCCCCAGATTCCTTCACTTCTTCATCTAGTACTGAATGTCTATGGCAGATACATGGTAGTTATGGGATACATGGTAGTTATGGGATACATGTATAACATGGTAGTTATGGGATACATGGTAGTTTATGGGATACATGTATAACGTGGTAGTTATGGGATACATGTATAACATGGTAGTTATGGGATACATGTAGTAACATGGGATAGTTATGGATACATGGTAGTTATGGGATACATGTATAACATGGTAGTTATGGGATACATGTATAACATGTAGTTATGGGATACATGTATAACATGGTAGTTATGGGATACATGGTAGTTTATGGGATACATGTATAACATGGTAGTTATGGGATACATGTATAACATGGTAGTTATGGGATACATGTATAACATGGTAGTTATGGGATACATGGTAGTTATGGGATACATGTATAACATGGTAGTTATGGGATACATGGTAGTTATGGGATACATGTATAACATGGTAGTTATGGGATACATGGTAGTTATGGGATACATGTATAACATGGTAGTTATGGGATACATGGTAGTTATGGGATACATGTATAACATGGTAGTTATGGGATACATGGTAGTTATGGGATACATGTATAACATGGTAGTTATGGGATACATGGTAGTTATGGGATACATGTATAACGTGGTAGTTATGGGATACATGTATAACATGGTAGTTATGGGATACATGTATAACGTGGTAGTTATGGGATACATGTATAACGTGGTAGTTATGGGATACATGGTAGTTATGGGATACATGTATAACGTGGTAGTTATGGGATACATGGTAGTTATGGGATACATGTATAACGTGGTAGTTATGGGATACATGGTAGTTATGGGATACATGTATAACGTGGTAGTTATGGGATACATGGTAGTTATGGGATACATGTATAACGTGGTAGTTATGGGATACATGGTAGTTATGGGATACATGTATAACATGGTAGTTATGGGATACATGGTAGTTATGGGATACATGTATAACATGGTAGTTATGGGATACATGTATAACATGGTAGTTATGGGATACATGTATAACATGGTAGTTATGGGATACATGGTAGTTATGGGATACATGTATAACATGGTAGTTATGGGATACATGTATAACATGGTAGTTATGGGATACATGTATAACATGGTAGTTATGGGATACATGGTAGTTATGGGATACATGTATAACATGGTAGTTATGGGATACATGTATAACATGGTAGTTATGGGATACATGTATAACATGGTAGTTATGGGATACATGTATAACATGGTAGTTATGGGATACATGTATAACGTGGTAGTTATGGGATACATGTATAACATGGTAGTTATGGGATACATGTATAACATGGTAGTTATGGGATACATGGTAGTTATGGGATACATGGTAGTTATGGGATACATGTATAACATGGTAGTTATGGGATACATGTATAACATGGTAGTTATGGGATACATGGTAGTTATGGGATACATGTAGTTATGGTAGTTATGGGATAACATGGTAGTTATGGGATACATGTATAACATGGTAGTTATGGGATACATGTATAACATGGTAGTTATGGGATACATGTATAACATGGTAGTTATGGGATACATGTATAACATGGTAGTTATGGGATACATGTATAACATGGTAGTTATGGGATACATGGTAGTTATGGGATACATGGTAGTTCATGGGATACATGGTAGTTATGGGATACATGTATACCATGGTAGTTATGGGATACGTGGTAGTTATGGGATACATGTATAACATGGTAGTTATGGGATACATGGTAGTTATAACGTGGTAGTTATGGGATACATGGTAGTTATGGGATACATGTATAACGTGGTAGTTATGGGATACATGTATAACGTGGTAGTTATGGGATACATGGTAGTTATGGGATACATGTATAACATGGTAGTTATGGGATACATGGTAGTTATGGGATACATGTATAACATGGTAGTTATGGGATACATGTATAACATGGTAGTTATGGGATACATGGTAGTTATGGGATACATGTATAACATGGTAGTTATGGGATACATGTATAACATGGTAGTTATGGGATACATGTATAACATGGTAGTTATGGGATACATGGTAGTTATGGGATACATGTATAACATGGTAGTTATGGGATACATGTATAACATGGTAGTTATGGGATACATGGTAGTTATGGGATACATGTATAACATGGTAGTTATGGGATACATGTATAACATGGTAGTTATGGGATACATGTATAACATGGTAGTTATGGGATACATGTATAACATGGTAGTTATGGGATACATGTATAACATGGTAGTTATGGGATACATGTATAACATGGTAGTTATGGGATACATGTATAACATGGTAGTTATGGGATACATGTATAACATGGTAGTTATGGGATACATGGTAGTTATGGGATGGGATACATGTATAACATGTATAACATGGTAGTTATGGGATACATGTATAACATGGTAGTTATGGGATACATGTATAACATGGTAGTTATGGGATACATGTATAACATGGTAGTTATGGGATACATGTATAACATGGTAGTTATGGGATACATGTATAACGTGGTAGTTATGGGATACATGTATAACATGGTCGTTATGGGATACATGGTAGTTTATGGGATACATGTATAACATGGTAGTTATGGGATACATGTATAACATGGTAGTTATGGGATACATGGTAGTTATGGGATACATGGTAGTTTATGGGATACATGTATAACATGTAGTTATGGGATACATGGTAGTTATGGGATACATTATAACATGGGAGTTATGTATACATGGTAGTTATGGGATACATGGTAGTTTAATACATGTATAACATGGTAGTTATGGGATACATGGTAGTTATGGGATACATGGTAGTTTATGGGATACATGTATAACGTGGTAGTTATGGGATACATGTATAACATGGTAGTTATGGGATACATGGTAGTTATGGGATACATGTATAACATGGTAGTTATGGGATACATGGTAGTTATGGGATACATGTATAACATGGTAGTTATGGGATACATGTATAACATGGTAGTTATGGGATACATGTATAGTTATGGGATACATGGTAGTTATGGGATACATGGTAGTTATGGGATACATGTATGGTAGTTATGGGATACATGTATAACATGGTAGTTAGTTATGGGATACATGTATAACATGGTAGTTATGGGATACATGGTATAACATGGTAGTTATGGGATACATGTATAACGTGGTAGTTTATGGGATACATGTATAACATGGGGATACATGTTAGTTATGGGATACATGTATAACATGGTAGTTATGGGATACATGTATAACATGGTAGTTATGGGATACATGGTAGTTATGGGATACATGTATAACATGGTAGTTATGGGATACATGGTAGTTATGGGATACATGTATAACATGGTAGTTATGGGATACATGTATAACATGGTAGTTATGGGATACATGATACATGGTAGTTATGGGATACATGTATAACATGGTAGTTATGGGATACATGTATAACATGGTAGTTATGGGATACATGTATAACATGGTAGTTATGGGATACATGTATAACATGGTAGTTATGGGATACATGTATAACGTGGTAGTTATGGGATACATGGTAGTTATGGGATACATGTATAACATGGTAGTTATGGGATACATGTATAACATGGTAGTTATGGGATACATGTATAACATGGTAGTTATGGGATACATGTATAACGTGGTAGTTATGGGATACATGGTAGTTATGGGATACATGTATAACATGGTAGTTATGGGATACATGTATAACATGGTAGTTATGGGATACATGTATAACATGGTAGTTATGGGATACATGTATAATACATGGTAGTTATGGGATACATGTAGTTATGGGGTAGTTATGGGATACATGTATAACATGGGGATATAACATGGTTTATGGGATACATGTATAACATGGTAGTTATGGGATACATGTATTAACATGGTAGTTATGGGATACATGTATAACATGGTAGTTATGGGATACATGGTAGTTATGGGATACATGTATAACATGGTTAGTTATGGGATACATGGTAGTTATGGGATACATGGTAGTTATGGGATACATGTATAACATGGTAGTTATGGGATACATGTATAACGTGTAGTTATGGGATACATGGTAGTTATGGGATACATGTATAACATGGTAGTTATGGGATACATGTATAACATGGTAGTTATGGGATACATGGTAGTTATGGGATACATGTATAACATGGTAGTTATGGGATACATGTATAACGTGGTAGTTATGGGATACATGTATTACATGGATAGTTATGGGATACATGGTAGTTATGGGATACATGGTGGTAGTTATGGGATACATGGTAGTTATGGGATACATGTATAACATGGTAGTTATGGGATACATGGGTAGTTATGGGATACATGTATAACGTGGTAGTTATGGGATACATGTATAACGTGGTAGTTATGGGATACATGGTAGTTATGGGATACATGTATAACATGGGATACATGTAGTTATGGGATACATGTATAACATGGTAGTTATGGGATACATGGTAGTTATGGGATACATGTTATATACATGGTAGTTATGGGATACATGTATAACGTGGTAGTTATGGGATACATGTATAACATGGTAGTTATGGGATACATGTATAACATGTAGTTATGGGATACATGTATAACATGGTAGTTATGGGATACATGGTAGTTATGGGATACATGTATACATGTATTATGGGATACATGGTAGTTATGGGATACATATAACATGGTAGTTATGGGATACATGTATAACATGGTAGTTATGGATACATGGTAGTTATGGGATACATGTATAACATGGTAGTTATGGGATACATGTATAACATGGTAGTTATGGGATACATGTATAACATGGTAGTTATGGGATACATGTATAACATGGTAGTTATGGGATACATGTATAGTTATAGTTATGGATACATGGTAGTTATGGGATACATGTATAACATGGTAGTTTATGGGATACATGTATAACATGGTAGTTATGGGATACATGTATAACATGGTAGTTATGGGATACATGTATAACATGGTAGTTATGGGATACATGGTAGTTATGGGATACATGTATAACATGGTAGTTATGGGATACATGTATAACATGGTAGTTATGGGATACATGTATAACATGGTAGTTATGGGATACATGGTGGTAGTTATGGGATACATGTATAACATGGTAGTTATGGGATACATGTAGTTATGGGATACATGGTAGTTATGGGATACATGTATAACATGGTAGTTATGGGATACATGGTATTATGGGATACATGTATAACATGGTAGTTATGGGATACATGTATAACATGGTGGTAGTTATGGGATACATGTTATAACATGGTAGTTATGGGATACATGTATAACATGGTAGTTATGGGATACATGTATAACATGGTAGTTATGGGATACATGTTATGGGATACATGGTAGTTATGGGATACATGGTAGTTATGGGATACATGTATAACATGGTAGTTATGGGATACATGTATAACATGTTTATGGGATACATGTATAACGTGGTAGTTATGGGATACATGTATAACATGGGATAGTTTATGGGATACATGGTATTATGGGATACATGGTAGTTAACATGTATAACATGGTAGTTATGGGATACATGTATAACATGGTAGTTATGGGATACATGTATAACATGGTAGTTATGGGATACATGGTAGTTATGGGATACATGTATAACATGGTAGTTATGGGATACATGTATAACATGGTAGTTATGGGATACATGTATAACATGGTAGTTATGGGATACATGTATAACGTAGTTATGGGATACATGTATAACATGTAGTTATGGGATACATGGTAGTTATGGGATACATGTATAACATGGTAGTTATGGGATACATGTATAACGTGGTAGTTATGGGATACATGTATAACATGGTAGTTATGGGATACATGTATAACATGGTAGTTATGGGATACATGTATAACATGGTAGTTATGGGATACATGTATAACATGGTAGTTATGGGATACATGTATAACATGGTAGTTATGGGATACATGTATAACATGGTAGTTATGGGATACATGTATAACATGGTAGTTATGGGATACATGGTAGTTATGGGATACATGGTAGTTATGGGATACATGTATAACATGGTAGTTATGGGATACATGTATAACATGGTAGTTATGGGATACATGTATAACATGGTAGTTATGGGATACATGTATAACATGGTAGTTATGGGATACATGGTAGTTATGGGATACATGGTAGTTATGGGATACATGTATAACATGGTAGTTATGGGATACATGTATAACATGGTAGTTATGGGATACATGTATAACATGGTAGTTATGGGATACATGGTAGTTATGGGATACATGGTAGTTATGGGATACATGTATAACATGGTAGTTATGGGATACATGTATAACATGGTAGTTATGGGATACATGTATAACATGGTAGTTATGGGATACATGTATAACATGGTAGTTATGGGATACATGGTAGTTATGGGATACATGTATAACATTATGGTAGTTATGGGATACATGTATAACGTAGTTATGGGATACATGTATAACATGGGTAGTTATGGGATACATGTATAACATGGTAGTTATGGGATACATGTATAACATGGTAGTTATGGGATACATGGTAGTTATGGGATACATGTATAACATGGTAGTTATGGGATACATGGTAGTTATGGGATACATGTATAACATGGTAGTTATGGGATACATGTATAACATGTTTATGGGATACATGTATAACATGGTAGTTATGGGATACATGTATAACATGGTAGTTATGGGATACATGGTAGTTATGGGATACATGTATAACATGGTAGTTATGGGATACATGTATAACATGTATAACATGGTAGTTATGGGATACATGTATAACATGGTAGTTATGGGATACATGTATAACATGGTAGTTATGGGATACATGGTAGTTATGGGATACATGTATAACATGGTAGTTATGGGATACATGTATAACATGGTAGTTATGGGATACATGTATAACATGGTAGTTATGGGATACATGTATAACATGGTAGTTATGGGATACATGTATAACATGGTAGTTATGGGATACATGTATAACATGGTAGTTATGGGATACATGGTAGTTATGGGATACATGGTAGTTTATGGGATACATGTATAACGTGGTAGTTATGGGATACATGGTAGTTTATGGGATACATGTATAACGTGGTAGTTATGGGATACATGTATAACATGGTAGTTATGGGATACATGTATAACATGGTAGTTATGGGATACATGTATAACGTGGTAGTTATGGGATACATGTATAACATGGTAGTTATGGGATACATGTATAACGTGGTAGTTATGGGATACATGGTAGTTATGGGATACATGTATAACATGGTAGTTATGGGATACATGTATAACATGGTAGTTATGGGATACATGTATAACATGGTAGTTATGGGATACATGGGTAGTTATGGGATACATGTATAACATGGTAGTTATGGGATACATGTATAACATGGTAGTTATGGGATACATGTATAACATGGTAGTTATGGGATACATGTATAACATGGTAGTTATGGGATACATGTATAACATGGTAGTTATGGGATACATGTATAACATGGTAGTTATGGGATACATGTATAACATGGTAGTTATGGGATACATGTATAACATGGTAGTTATGGGATACATGGTAGTTTATGGGATACATGTATAACATGGTAGTTATGGGATACATGGTAGTTATGGGATACATGTATAACATGGTAGTTATGGGATACATGGTAGTTATGGGATACATGTATAACATGGTAGTTATGGGATACATGTATAACATGGTAGTTATGGGATACATGTATAACATGGTAGTTATGGGATACATGTATAACATGGTAGTTATGGGATACATGTATAACATGGTAGTTATGGGATACATGTATAACATGGTAGTTATGGGATACATGTATAACATGGTAGTTATGGGATACATGTATAACGTGGTAGTTATGGGATACATGGTAGTTATGGGATACATGTATAACATGGTAGTTATGGGATACATGTATAACATGGTAGTTATGGGATACATGTATAACATGGTAGTTATGGGATACATGTATAACATGGTAGTTATGGGATACATGGTAGTTATGGGATACATGTATAACATGGTAGTTATGGGATACATGGTAGTTATGGGATACATGTATAACATGGTAGTTATGGGATACATGTATACATGGTAGTTATGGGATACATGTATAACATGGTAGTTTATGGGATACATGTATAACATGGTAGTTATGGGATACATGTATAACATGGTAGTTATGGGATACATGTATAACATGGTAGTTATGGGATACATGTATAACGTGGTAGTTATGGGATACATGTATAACATGGTAGTTATGGGATACATGTATAACATGGTAGTTATGGGATACATGTATAACATGGTAGTTATGGGATACATGGTAGTTATGGGATACATGTATAACATGGTAGTTATGGGATACATGTATAACATGGTAGTTATGGGATACATGGTAGTTATGGGATACATGGTAGTTATGGGATACATGTATAACATGGTAGTTATGGGATACATGTATAACATGGTAGTTATGGGATACATGTATAACATGGTAGTTATGGGATACATGTATAACATGGTAGTTATGGGATACATGTATAACATGGTAGTTATGGGATACATGTATAACATGGTAGTTATGGGATACATGGTAGTTATGGGATACATGTATAACATGGTAGTTATGGGATACATGTATAACATGGTAGTTATGGGATACATGTATAACATGGTAGTTATGGGATACATGTATAACATGGTAGTTATGGGATACATGTATAACATGGTAGTTATGGGATACATGTATAACATGGTATGGGATACATGTTAGTTATGGGATACATGTATAACATGGTAGTTATGGGATACATGTAGTTATGGGATACATGTATAACATGGTAGTTATGGGATACATGTATAACATGGTAGTTATGGGATACATGTATAACATAGTTATGGGATACATGGTAGTTATGGGATACATGTATAACATGGTAGTTATGGGATACATGTATAACATGGTAGTTATGGGATACATGTATAACATGGTAGTTATGGGATACATGTATAACATGGTAGTTATGGGATACATGTATAACGTGGTAGTTTTGGGGATACATGTATAACATGGTAGTTATGGAATACATGGTAGTTATGGGATACTTGTAGTTTATGGGATACATGTATAACGTGGTAGTTATGGGATACATGGTAGTTATGGGATACATGGTAGTTATGGGATAGTTATGGGATACATGGTAGTTATGGGATACATGGTAGTTATGGGATACATGTATAACATGGTAGTTATGGGATACATGGTAGTTATGGGATACATGTATAACATGGTAGTTATGGGATACATGTATAACATGGTAGTTATGGGATACATGTATAACATGGTAGTTATGGGATACATGGTAGTTATGGGATACATGTATAACATGGTAGTTATGGGATACATGTATAACGTGGTAGTTATGGGATACATGTATAACATGGTAGTTATGGGATACATGGTAGTTATGGGATACATGTATAACATGGTAGTTATGGGATACATGTATAATATACATGGTAGTTATGGGATACATGTATAACATGGTATACATGTTAACATGGTAGATACATGTATATGGTAGTTATGGGATACATGTATAACATGGTAGTTATGGGATACATGTATAACATGGTAGTTTATGGGATACATGTATAACATGGTAGTTATGGGATACATGGTAGTTATGGGATACCTGTATAACATGGTAGTTATGGGATACATGTATAACATGGTAGTTATGGGATACATGTATAACGTGGTAGTTATGGGATACATGGTAGTTATGGGATACATGGTAGTTATGGGATACATGTATAACATGGTAGTTATGGGATACATGTATAACATGGTAGTTATGGGATACATGTATAATGTGGTAGGTATGTGATACATGGTAGTTATGGGATACATGGTAGTTATGGGATACATGTATAACATGGTAGTTATGGGATACATGTATAACATTATGGGATACATGGTAGTTATGGGATACATGTATAACATGGTAGTTATGGGATACATGGTAGTTATGGGATACATGTAGTTATGGGATACATGTATAACATGGTAGTTATGGGATACATGGTAGTTATGGGATACATGTATAACATGGTAGTTATGGGATACATGTATAACATGGTAGTTATGGGATACATGTATAACATGGTAGTTATGGGATACATGTATAACATGTAGTTATGGGATACATGTAGTATGGGATACATGGTAGTTATGGGATACATGTATTATGGGATACATGGTAGTTATGGGATACATGGTAGTTATGGGATACATGTATAACATGGTAGTTATGGGATACATGGTAGTTATGGGATACATGGGTAGTTATGGGATACATGGTAGTTATGGGATACATGGTAGTTATGGGATACATGTATAACATGGTAGTTATGGGATACATGTATAACATGGTAGTTATGGGATACATGTATATGGGATACATGGTAGTTATGGGATACATGTATAACATGGTAGTTATGGGATACATGGTAGTTATGGGATACATGTATAACATGGTAGTTATGGGATACATGTATAACATGGTAGTTATGGGATACATGTATAACATGGTAGTTATGGGATACATGTATAACATGGTAGTTATGGGATACATGGTAGTTTATGGGATACATGTATAACATGGTAGTTATGGGATACATGTATAACATGGTAGTTATGGGATACATGTATAACGTGGTAGTTATGGGATACATGTATAACATGGTAGTTATGGGATACATGTATAACATGGTAGTTATGGGATACATGGTATTAATACATGTATAACATGTAGTTATGGGATACATGTATAACATGGTAGGATACATGTATAACATGGTAGTTATGGGATACATGGTAGTTATGGGATACATGGTAGTTATGGGATACATGGTAGTTATGGGATACATGGTAGTTATGGGATACATGTATAACATGGTAGTTATGGGATACATGTATAACGTGGTAGTTAGTTATGGGATACATGGTAGTTATGGGATACATGTATGGGATACATGTATAACATGTAGTTATGGGATACATGTATAACATGGTAGTTATGGATACATGGTAGTTATGGGATACATGGTAGTTATGGGATACATGTATAACATGGTAGTTATGGGATACATGTATAACATGGTAGTTATGGGATACATGTATAACGTGGTAGTTATGGGATACATGTATAACATGGTAGTTATGGGATACATGGTAGTTATGGGATACATGGTAGTTATGGGATACATGTATAACATGGTAGTTATGGGATACATGTATAACATGGTAGTTATGGGATACATGGTAGTTATGGGATACATGTATAACATGGTAGTTATGGGATACATGTATAACATGGTAGTTATGGGATACATGGTAGTTATGGGATACATGGTAGTTATGGGATACATGGTAGTTATGGGATACATGGTAGTTATGGGATACATGTATAACATGGTAGTTATGGGATACATGTATAACATGGTAGTTATGGGATACATGGTAGTTATGGGATACATGTATAACATGGTAGTTATGGGATACATGGTAGTTATGGGATACATGGTAGTTATGGGATACATGGTAGTTATGGGATACATGTATAACATGGTAGTTATGGGATACATGGTAGTTATGGGATACATGGTAGTTATGGGATACATGGTAGTTATGGGATACATGGTAGTTATGGGATACATGGTAGTTCATGGGATACATGGTAGTTATGGGATACATGTATAACATGGTAGTTATGGGATACATGTATAACGTGGTAGTTATGGGATACATGTATAACATGGTAGTTATGGGATACATGTATAACGTGGTAGTTATGGGATACATGTATAACATGGTAGTTATGGGATACATGTATAACATGGTAGTTATGGGATACATGTATAACATGGTAGTTATGGGATACATGTATAACATGGTAGTTTATGGGATACATGTATAACGTGGTAGTTATGGGATACATGGTAGTTATGGGATACATGGTAGTTATGGGATACATGTATAACATGGTAGTTATGGGATACATGGTAGTTATGGGATACATGGTAGTTTATGGGATACATGTATAACGTGGTAGTTTATGGGATACATGTATAACATGGTAGTTATGGGATACATGTATAACATGGTAGTTATGGGATACATGGTAGTTATGGGATACATGGTAGTTATGGGATACATGGTAGTTATGGGATACATGGTAGTTATGGGATACATGGTAGTTATGGGATACATGTATAACATGGTAGTTATGGGATACATGGTAGTTATGGGATACATGGTAGTTATGGGATACATGGTAGTTATGGGATACATGGTAGTTCATGGGATACATGGTAGTTATGGGATACATGTATACCATGGTAGTTATGGGATACATGGTAGTTATGGGATACATGGTAGTTATGGGATACATGTATAACATGGTAGTTTATGGGATACATGGTAGTTATGGGATACATGGTAGTTATGGGATACATGTATAACATGGTAGTTTATGGGATACATGGTAGTTATGGGATACATGGTAGTTATGGGATACATGTATAACGTGGTAGTTATGGGATACATGGTAGTTATGGGATACATGTATAACGTGGTAGTTATGGGATACATGTATAACGTGGTAGTTATGGGATACATGTATAACGTGGTAGTTATGGGATACATGTATAACATGGTAGTTATGGGATACATGTATAACATGGTAGTTATGGGATACATGTATAACGTGGTAGTTATGGGATACATGTATAACGTGGTAGTTATGGGATACATACGATATGACGTTCTAATACTTTTCAGTCTATGTTTCTGTTCAGGGTTGGGGTTTATTTGAATGTTACCCTCCACCAGCATGGCAATGTTTATTAATCAGAAACACCTGCAAAGTTATTCCCTCTTCACAAGCCATGACTGAGCTGAACCTAAGAGCTTTTGGCGTAGTTGAGCCATGGAGCAAATTAAAATACCACGTGTATGTTTTTGTACCTCGCCAGAAAATTAACAATTCATTGGGTCTTTCGTAAATGTTCACTTATTTTTTTGAGCTACTCTGTATAAAAAAACGTGTAACATAAGTGTATAAATATACGTGATATTATTGATTACATGTTGCTACCCTGCTCCCACCGTCACCCAAAGATGAACGGTTTTAACCTCTACTAAGTTGGGGCGGCAGGGTAGCCTAGTGGTTAGAGCGTTGGTCTAGTAACCGGAAGGTTGCAAGTTCAAACCCCCGAGCTGACAAGGTGTCGTTCTGCCCCTGAACAGGCAGTTAACCCACTGTTCTTAGGCCGTCATTGAAAATAAGAATTTGTTCTTAACTGACTTGCCTAGTTAAATAAAGGTAAAATAAAATAAAAAAGTCTTGCTGCAGCTAGAAACCACACGGCTCGAATCCTGTAATGAACAGGCTCAAAATTCAAGGAAACTTTGAACTACTCATTCAAAGGTTTTTCTTTATTTTTAGAGTTTTCTACATTGTAGAATAATAGTGAGGACATCAAAACTATGAAATAACACATATGGAATCATGTAGTAACCAAAATAGTGTTAAACACATCAAAATATATTTAATATTTGAAATTCTTCAAAGTAGCCACCATTTGCCTTGATGACAGCTTTGCACACCTCAGATTTCCCACTTCCTGGTTGGATTTGTCTCAGGTCTTCGCCTGCCATATGAGTTATGTTATACTCACAGACATCATTCAAACAGTTTTAGAAACGTCAGAGTGTTTTCTATCCAATACTACTAATAATATGCATATATTAGCATCTGGGACAGAGTAGCAGGCAGTTTACTCTGGGCACCTTATTCATCCAAGCTACTCAATACTGCCCCCCAGTCATCAAGATTAATAGTGGTTTATTTGCAGCAACTTAACCATGTAGGCCTGATTCACACGGTCTCTACTGGACAATTGATGTGTCTGTTACTTAGCATTTATTTGGGCTGCAATCGGAGGTCCTCTTAGTTTGAAGATGTAATCAGAAAGTAATGTTTATATCTCTACCATAAGCCACCTCCAACGTTATTTTAGAGAATTTAGAATTTAGCAGTACGTCCAAACAGCCTCACAACCACAGGACAAGTTTTTAGCGTCGTAACCGACAATGGCCACTGGTACGCTGGAGAAGTGTGCTCTTCATGGATGAATCCCAGTTTCAACTGTACCGGGCAGATGGCAGACAGAGTGTATGGCGTTGTGTGGGTGAGCGGTTTGCTGCTGTCAACATTGCAAACAGAGTACCCCGTGGGGTTATGGTATGGGTAGCCATAAGCTACGGACAAAGAACAGATTTGCATTTTATTGATGGCAATTTGAATGCACAGAGCTGCCGTGATAATTTGGTCCATTGTCGTGCCATTCATCCGCCGCCATCACCTCATGTTTCAGCATGATAATTCACAGCCCCATGTCGTAAAGATCTGTACACAATTCCTTGAAGCTGTATACTTACCAGACATGTCACCCATTGAGCATGTTTGGGATGCTCTGGATCTACGTGTACGACAGTGTACAACCCGCCACTATTCAGCAACTTTGCACCACCATTAGGAGAGGAGTGGGACAACATTCCACAGGTTACAATCAACAGCCTGATCAACTCTATGTAAAGGAGAAGAGTCAAACTGCATGAGGTAAAAGGGGGTCACACCAGGTAGTTACTAGTTTTCTGATCCACGCCCCTACTTTTTTTAGAGTATCTGTGACCAAGAGATGCATATCTGTATTCCCAGTCATGTGAAATACATAGATTAGTGCCTAATTAATTTATTTAGATCTTTGAACCAAAGGTTGCCCTGTGACCATTATGATGTAGAAAAACGCATGTATTTTATGGAAGGTGCCAAAACTTTGGATATAACAATAGATGTCAAAGAGTACTGGTTTTCGTCTGAGGCGAAAATTTCACTAAATGCTTATGAAATCCAGTTCCAGAACCAGAACCAGCCATTTTATGAATATGGTGTAGTTAAGGAAAACCCAGCAACAACAGATAACATTAGGTAGCTAGATAAGGTTAGCATGAAAGCTAGATAAGGTTAGCATGAAAGCTAGATAAGGTTAGCATGAAAGCTAGATAAGGTTAGGATGATAGCTAGATAAGGTTAGTGTGAAAGCTAGATAAGGTTAGCATGTTAGCTAGATAAGGTTAGCATGTTAGCTAGATAAGGTTAGCATGTTAGCTAGATAAGGTTAGCATGTTAGCTAGATAAGGTTAGCATGTTAGCTAGATAAGGTTAGCGTGAAAGCTAGATAAGGTTAGCATGTTAGCTAGATAAGGTTAGCATGTTAGCTAGATAAGGTTAGCATGAAAGCTAGATAAGGTTAGCGTGAAAGCTAGATAAGGTTAGCATGTTAGCTAGATAAGGTTAGCATGAAAGCTGGATACGGTTAGCATGTTAGCTAGATAAGGTTAGCATGTTAGCTAGATAAGGTTAGCATGTTAGCTAGCTACGCTGACAGCTGTCAGTTCCCCTATTTTATTGAAGTTCCTCCCCTCCACGTGGAAAGCACCATGACGTTCTTTCTCACCCCCAATTCGTGAATATGTTTAAGTAGCCTGAAACCGATGAAACTATCCTGCTAATATTGATACACTCGCTAAGTCTAGCGGTCTTAGGCCTAGTTAACTGGTATGTAACCTGAATGAAAGTGTGCAGGGAGACAGCAACCTTACAGCTCTGTCTTGACTCATTTACATTTACATTTAAGTCATTTAGCAGACGCTCTTATCCAGAGCGACTTACAAATTGGTGCATTCACCTTATGACATCCAGTGGAACAGCCACTTTACAATAGTGCATCTAAGTCTTTTAAGGGGGGGGGGGGTGAGAAGGATTACTTATCCTATCCTAGGTATTCCTTAAAGAGGTGGGGTTTCAGGTGTCTCCGGAAGGTGGTGATTGACTCCGCTGTCCTTGGGAAACCAAGAGGATTAATATATTCAGATGGTGATAGAAACAAATAGATACAAAAAGGACAACAACGAACAGGCACGCCTAAACTAAAGATACAAAAACATGGCCACCAAACCACTCAGCACCCTCAGGACTCGCAAGCCGCGGCAACAACTGACGATCACCCTAATTGGCAGCACCATAATGTGCTTATCCACCAGGCTCAGCACCTGCTGTCCCCTGGGGGTTGGAGTGTGGATGTAGTGTGGATGTAGTGTGGATGTAGTGTGGATGGAGTGTGGATGGAGTGTGGATGTAGTGTGGATGTAGTGTGGATGGAGTGTGGATGTAGTGTGGATGGAGTGTGGATGGAGTGTGGATGTAGTGTGGATGTAGTGTGGATGTAGTGTGGATGTAGTGTGGATGTAGTGTGGATGTAGTGTGGAAGTGTTTCATGGATAGTGTGTTTGTCTATGTCCTAACACTGACAGTCATTCTTCGGTGGTGGAACTTTAAACAATAATTTCTACAGGAATTACCTATAAATAGGGGCAGCGTTGCCCTCTAGTGGGCACCTTTAATTAAGGAGACAGATTGGGGGTATTGTCCTGCGATAGACTAGCGTGCTGTCCAGGGGTGTACTGGTATGTCAAGTAAGTGATAGCATCCATCCATACATTCATCCATTCATCATCCATTAATCCATCCATTCACTATCCATTCATCATCATCCACCATCCATCCACCATCCATCCATTCATCATCCATTCATCATCCATTAATCCATCCATTCACTATCCATTCATCATCCATCCACCATCCATCCACCATCCATCCATTCATCATCCATTCATCATCCATTAATCCATCCATCCATCCATTCACCATCCATCCATTCACCATCCATTCATCCATCCATTCACCATCTGTCCGTTCATCCTTCCATTCACAGTCCATTCATCCATCCATTCACCATCCATTCACCATCCTTCCGTTCATCCTTCCATTCACAGTCCATTCATCCATACATCCATCCATTCACCATCCATCCATTCACCATCCATCCATTCACCATCCATTCATCCTTCCATTCACTATCCATTCATCCATCCATTCATCCATTCATCATCCATTCATCATCCATTCATTCATCCAAACAAGCCTCAAGGATGAGAGCATCGACATCTGTGGGGAGGGAGGTGCACACACACTCTCTCACACACACATACACACTCGCTCGCTCACTCACTCACTCACTCACTCACTCACTCACTCACTCACTCACTCACTCACTCACTCACTCACTCATATATAAACACATGTATACACACACACATGTATGTGTATATATGTATGTATATATATATATATATATATATACAGTGTATACACACACACACACACACACACACACACACACACACACACACACACACACATATTCACTTATACACACATGTATACACACATGTACACACACATACACACATGTACACACACATACACACATGTACACACACATACAATGGCTTGTGAAAGAATTCACCCCCTTCGCATTTTTCCTATTTTGTTGCCTTACAACTTGGAATTAAAATAGATTTTTAGGGTTTGTATCATTTGACTTACACAACATGCCTCCCACTTTGAGAAGTAAGACAAAAAACAGAAAACTTGAGCGTGCATAACTATTCACCCCCCCAAAGTCAATACTCTGTAGAGCCACCTTTTGCAGCAATTACAGCTGCATGTCTCTTGGGGTATGTCTCTATATGCTTGGCACATCTAGTCATTGGAATTTCTGGCCATTCTTCAATGCAAAACTGATCCAGCTCCATCCAAGTTGGATGGGTTCCGGTGTACAGCAATCTTTAAGTCATACCACAGAATCTCAATTGGATTGAGGTCTGGGCTTTGACTAGGCCATTCCAAGACATGTAAATGTTTCCCCTTAAACCACTCGTGTTGCTTCAGCAGTATGCTTAGGGTCATTGTCCTGCTGGAAGGTGAACTTCCGTCCCGGTCTCAAATCTCTGGAAGACTGAAACAGGTTTCCCTCAAGAATTTCCCTGTATTTAGCGCCATCCATCATTCCTTCAATTCTGACCAGATTACCCTGCTGATGAAAAACATCCCCACAGCATGATGCTGCCACCACCATACCTCAATGTTGGGATTATATTCTCGGGGTGATGAGAGGTGTTGGGTTTGCGCCAGACATAGCGTTTTCCTTGATGGCCAATAAGCTCAATTTTAGTCTCATCTGATCAGAGTACCCTTTTCCATATGTTTGGGGAGTCTCCCACATACCATTTGGTGAACACCTAAAGTGTTTGTTTATTTTTTTGTTTAAGCAATGGCTTTTGTCTGGCCACACTTCCTTCCGTAAGACCAGCTCTTTGGCTTGTACGGTGGTCCTACGGACAGATACTCCAATCTCTGTGTGGAGCTCTGCAGCTCCTTCAGGGTTTTCTTTGGTCTCTTTGTTGCCTCTCTAATTAATGTCCTCCTTGCCTGGTCTGTGAGTTTTGGTGGGCGGCCCTCTCTTGGCAGGTTTGTTGTGGTGCCATATTCTTTCCATTTTTTTTATAATGGACTTAATGGTGCTCCGTGGGATGTTTCAAGTTTCTGATAATTTTTATAACCCAACCCTGGTCTGTACTTCTCCACAACTTTGTCCCTGACCTGTTTGGAGAGCTCCTTGGTCTTGATGGTGCCCCTTGTTTAGTGGTGTTGCAGACTCTGGGGCCTTTCAGAACAGGAGCATATATACTGAGATCATGTGACAATTAGATTGCACACAGGTGGACTTTATTTAACAAATTATGTGACTTCTGAAGGTAATTGGTTGCACCAGATCTTGTTTGGGGGCTTCATTATAAAGGGGGTGAATACATCATATGCACGCACCACTTTTCTGTTTTTTTTTATTTTTTCGCATTTAATGTAATTGTTTTATTTCACTTCACCAATTTGGACTATGTGGGCAATGCCCATTACATAACATCTATTTAAATTACAGGTTGTAATGCAACAAAATAGCAAAAATGCAGAGGGGGATGAAAACTTTTGGGCACTGGAAACACACACACACACACACACACACACACACACACACACACACACACACACACACACACACACACACACACACACACACACACACACACATATACAGTCGTGGCCAAAAGTTGAGAATGACACAAATATTAATTTTCACAAAGTCTGCTGCCTCAGTTTGTATGATGGCAATTTTCATATACTCCAGAATGTTATGAAGAGTGATCAGATGAATTGCAATTAATTCCAAAGTCCCTCTTTAACATGCAAATTAACTGAATCCCCTAAAAACATTTCCACTGAATTTCAGCCCTGCCACAAAAGGACCAGCTGACATCATGTCAGTGATTCTCTCGTGAACACAGGTATAAGTGTTGACGAGGACAAGGCGGGAGCTCATTCTATCATGCTGATTGAGTTCGAATAACAGACTGGAAGCTTCAAAAGGAGGGTGGTGCTTGGAATCATTGTTCTTCCTCTGTCAACCATGGTTAACCTCAAGGAAACATTACTGTCATCATTGCTTTGCACAAAAAGGGCTTCACAGGCAAGGATATTGCTGCCAGTAAGATTGCACCTACATCAACCATTGAGTGCATCTGCGCGCAGAGTGAGGCGAAGACTTTTGGAGGATGGCCTGGTGTCAAGAAGGGCAGCAAAGAAGCCACTTCTCTCCAGGAAAAACCTCAGGGACAGACGGATATTCTGCAAAAGGTACAGGGATTGGACTGCTGAGGACTGGAGTAAAGTAATTTTCTCAGATGAATCCCCTTTCCGATTGTTTGGGGTTTGCGGAAAAAGGCTTGTCCGGAGAAGACAAGGTGAGCACTACCATCAGTCCTGTGTCATGCCAACAGTAAAGCATCCTGAGACCTTTCATGTGTGGGGTTGCTTCTCAGCCAAGGGAGTGGGCTCACTCACAATATTGCCTAAGAACACAGCCATGAATAAAGAATGGTACAAACACATCCTCCGAGAGCAACTTCTCCCAACCATCCAGGAACAGTTTGATGACGAACAATGCCTTTTCCAGCATGATGGAGCACCTTGCCATAAGGCAAAAGTGATAACTATTTGACTCGGGGAACAAAACATCAATATTTTGGGTCCATGGCCAGGAAACTCCCTAGACCTTAATCCCATTGAGAACTTGTGGTCAACCCTCAAGAGGCGGGTGGACAAACAAAAACCCACAAATTCTGACAAACTCCAAGCATTGATTATGCAAGAATGGGCTGCCATCAGTCAGGATGTGGCCCAGAAGTTAATTGACAGCATGCCAGTGCGGATTGAATGGGCTGCCATCAGTCAGGATGTGGCCCAGAAGTTAATTGACAGCATGCCATCAGTCAGGATGTGGCCCAGAAGTTAATTGACAGCATGCCATCAGTCAGGATGTGGCCCAGAAGTTAATTGACAGCATGCCATCAGTCAGGATGAGGCCCAGAAGTTAATTGACAGCATGCCATCAGTCAGGATGTGGCCCAGAAGTTAATTGACAGCATGCCATCAGTCAGGATGTGGCCCAGAAGTTAATTGACAGCATGCCATCAGTCAGGATGTGGCCCAGAAGTTAATTGACAGTATGCCATCAGTCAGGATGTGGCCCAGAAGTTAATTGACAGTATGCCATCAGTCAGGATGTGGCCCAGAAGTTAATTGACAGCTGCCAGGGCGGATTGCAGAGGTATTGAAAAAGAAGAGTCAACACTGCAAATATGAACTCTTTTGCATCAACTTCATGTAATTGTCAATAAAAGCCTTTGACACTTATGAAATGCTTGTAATTATACTTCACTATTCCATAGTAACATCTGACAAAAATATCTAAAATATCTAAAGACACTGAAGCAGCAAACTTTGTGGAAATTAATATTTCTCAAAACTTTTGGCCACGACTATATACACACATACACACACACACACACACACACACACACACACACACACACACACACACACACACACACACACACACACACACACACACACACACACACACACACACACACACACACACACACACACACATATACTCACACACACACACACACACACTCACACACACACATACATATACTCACACACACACATACATATACTCACACACACACATACATATACTCACACACACATACATATACTCACACACACACATACATATACTCACATACACACACACACACACACACACACACACACACACACACACACACACACACATCTTGTTCTAGTGTTTAATTACGATGCCTCTGTTATTATGAAGTCGGTTCCAAAAGTTGGGCTTTGTGTGTGTGTGTGTGTGTGTGTGTGTGTGTGTGTGTGTGTGTGTGTGTGTGTGTGCGTGCTTCTGCACACTTCTGTAGGTTGGTTCATGTTTGTTGAGCAGGGAGGCAGATTGAAGTGTGTGAATAGCGAGACAGTTGACAGTTGTTGTGAGGTTTGTAGCTGTGGGAGAGGAGAGCAGGTAACCTGTAATGAAAATGGAGTACAACGTGTTGGGAGAACTCGTGGTGGATGTTGGATAGATGTCTAACATTTTGAATATATTCCTGTGAAAGTGTTAAAATGCAGTGTTGTCTCTCGCTAGACTAGTATGTGTTGTGTTTACACCAGTTTCAGACAAAAAAAAACTGATCAAACTGAGTTTACTAACTCTCCTCTCCTCCCCACTCTCTCTCTTCTTCTCTCCTCCCTCTCCTCCCCACTCTCTCTCTTCTCCTCTCCTCTCCTTCCTCTCCTCCCCACTCTCTCTCTTATCCTCTCCCCATTCTCCTCTCCTCTCCTCTCCTCTCCCATTCTCTCTTGTCCTCTCCTCCCATTCTCTCTCTTATCATTTCCTCCACACTCTCTCTCCTATCCTCCCCTCCCTCTCCTCCCCACTCTCTTTCTTCTCCTCTCCTCTCCCCCTCTCCTCCCCATTCTCTCTCTTATCCTCTCCTTCCTCTCATCCCCACTCTGTCTCTTATCATTTCCTCCCCACTCTCTCTCCTCTCCTCTCCCCCTCTCCTCCCCACTCTCTCTCCTCTCCTCTCCTCTCCTCTCCCCCCTCTCCTCCCCATTCTCTCTCTTATTCTCTCCTCTCTGCAGCTCTCGTCCCGTTGAGCAACATCAGTAGCTGTCACCTCCGTCTCTTCTCCCTCCCTCCCTCCCTCCATCCCTCTCTCCTCTCCTCTCAAGCCACTCCCACTGACCCCCTGACACCTCCCTCTCTTCTCCCTCCCTCTCTCTTTCCGTGAGGTCCTGTTGAGCCACTCCCATTGACCCCCTGACCCCTCCTTGCCATGGAAAGCCTGAGCGAGCTCCAGAACCCGCTCTTGGACAAGAACAGTAAGCACGTCGTCAACGGTTACGGGGGCGACTTCCCTAACGACCAGTACCAGGAGAATATTATCAACTACTTCGTAACCGGCAGCGACGGAGGAGGAGGTGGTGGAGGAGGTGACACTAGCAACGGTGCGGTGGCCCACGTGGGACAAAACAACAGCAACGGCAAAATGAAAGCTCAACAACTCCTGGATGCCACCTCCCTCCATCTGGCCGTCGAGGCCTTCTACAGGCCTAACTTCATCCTGTACAAGGAGGAAGGGGGAGGAGGAGACGGAGTCAAGGCCAAGGATTATAAGAGCGAGTGCTGCGAGACTACCTTCACAGAGAAGAAAGAGAAGGAGAGGGAGGCATCTGTAGCAGTGGAGACCCCCGGCAGCACAGAGGACCCTCAGGCCAAGCTGCTAGAGGACGAGAGAGAGGAGTATGTAGAGTATGAGGTAAGACCAGACGTAGTTAATGATCATGATAGACTAGAAGAGGAGGTCCAGAGCTATACTGTAGTTAATGTGATCATGATAGACAGTAGGGAGGAGGAGGAGCCATACTGTAGTTAATGTGATCATGATAGACAGTAAGACCAGAGCTATACTGTAGTTAATGTGATCATGATAGACAGTAGAGGAGGAGGTCAGACCAGAGCTATACTGTAGTTAATGTGATCATGATAGACAGTAGAGGAGGAGGTCAGACCAGAGCTATACTGTAGTTAATGTGATCATGATAGACAGTAGAGGAGGAGGTCAGACCAGAGCTATACTGTAGTTAATGTGATCATGATAGACAGTAGAGGAGGAGGTCAGACCAGAGCTATACTGTAGTTAATGTGATCATGATAGACAGTAGAGGAGGAGGTCAGACCAGAGCTATACTGTAGTTAATGTGATCATGATAGACTAGAGAGGAGGTAGACCAGAGCTTACTGTAGTTAATGTGATCATGATAGATAGTAGAGGAGGAGGTCAGACCAGAGCTATACTGATCATGATAGATAGAGGAGGAGGTCAGACCAGAGCTATACTGTAGTTAATGTGATCATGATAGACAGTAGAGGAGGTAGACCAGAGCTATACAATGTGACATGATAGACAGTAGAGGAGGAGGTCAGACCAGAGCTATACTGTAGTTAATGTGATCATGATAGACAGTAGAGGAGGAGGTCAGAATGTGATCATGATAGACCAGACCAGCTATACTGTAGTTAATGTGATCATGATAGACAGTAGAAGGAGGTAGACCAGAGGAGTTAATGTGATCATGATAGATCAGACCAGAGCTATACTGTAGTTAATGTGATCATGATAGACAGTAGAGGAGGAGGTCAGACCAGAGCTATACTGTAGTTAATGTGATCATGATAGATAGAGAGGAGGAGGTAGTAGAGGAGGAGGTCAGACCAGAGCTATACTGTAGTTAATGTGATCATGATAGACAGTAGAGGAGGAGGTCAGACCAGAGCTATACTGTAGTTAATGTGATCATGATAGACAGTAGAGGAGGAGGTCAGACCAGAGCTATACTGTAGTTAATGTGATCATGATAGACAGTAGAGGAGGAGGTCAGACCAGAGCTATACTGTAGTTAATGTGATCATGATAGACAGTAGAGGAGGAGGTCAGACCAGAGCTATACTGTAGTTAATGTGATCATGATAGACAGTAGAGGAGGAGGTCAGACCAGAGCTATACTGTAGTTAATGTGATCATGATAGATAGTAGAGGAGGAGGTCAGACCAGAGCTATACTGTAGTTAATGTGATCATGATAGACAGTAGAGGAGGAGGTCAGACCAGAGCTATACTGTAGTTAATGTGATCATGATAGACAGTATGTAGAGGAGGAAGTAAGGACATACCTTCACTCTGGTGCAACCTCCCAGAGTTTATTTTAACAGATGTTTGGTCTGTCTATGAGACACTTGTTTGTTATTGGATGTACTCACTGTGGCTCTAGCAAATATTGTGGTGGCTGGGGGAACCAGTGAGATTGGTTAGGGTTGGGCCAGTAGAGGAGGAGGTGCAGAGCACTGGGTTAATGTGATCATGATAGTCCAAAGAGGAGGTAGTCAGACCAGAGCTATACTGTAGTTAATGTGATCTCAGACCAGAGCTATACTCTCTCTCCTTCACTCTGGTGCAACCTCCCAGAGTTTATTTTAACAGATCTTTGGTCTGTCTATCACTTGTTTGTTATTGGATGTACTCACTGTGGCTCTAGCAAATATTGTGGTGGCTGGGGGAACTTAGGGTTGGGCCATAGTGCAGAGCACTGGGTTGGGCAGTAGTCTCTGACTGTCTCTCTCTCTCTCTCTCTGACTGTCTCTCTCTCTCTCTCTCTGACTCTCTCTCTCTCTGACTGTCTCTCTCTCTCTCTGACTGTCTCTCTCTCTCTCTCTCCTTCTCTCTCACAGTCCGAGAGAGAGAGTCAGAGAGAGCAATAGAGAGAGAGTCAGAGAGAGCAATAGAGAGAGAGTCAGAGAGAGCAATAGAGAGAGAGTCAGAGAGAGAGAGACAGTCAGAGAGAGAGAGACAGTCAGAGAGAGAGAGACAGTCAGAGAGAGAGAGACAGTCAGAGAGAGAGAGACAGTCAGAGAGTCAGAGAGAGAGTCAGAGAGAGAGTCAGAGAGAGAGTCAGAGAGAGAGTCAGAGAGAGAGTCAGAGAGAGAGTGGGCACTTGACCAATGGTATTACAGCAATACTCCACGTTTAGACTGAACCATTCACCACTCTGCTGTCTACCTACGCTGTGTGTGTATACACACTGTACTGTATCTCACACATGGATCGCTGCATCTACTAAAAAATTCATGATAGGTCTTAGCACGACTCTTTACCCAGTCGACATTTAAAGTGATAGTGCAGTATTTTGGCAATCAAGCCCTTCTTTCTACTTGTGAGACGAACTCATGGATACCATATTTTGTATCTCTGCATGTACTTTGAAGGGAAGTTGCTCTCTTGTGTTAGCGCAAATGCTAACTAGCGCAATGACTGGAGATCTACGGGAACAGATAGCATGCTAGCAGTTGTTATCGTTCCTGGTATCACTGTCTGCAAACACAGGAAAAAGTGCTATTTTGAGTGTTTTTCCATTCACAGTCTTTTCAGGTTCAGCCAGGATCAGACATCCGGTCGAAACAGTCACCATTGGTGGTCCTTCTGTAGCTCAGTTGGTAGAGCATGGCGCTTGTAACGCCAGGGTAGTGGGTTCGATTCCCGGGACCACCCATACGTAGAATGTATGCACACATGACTGTAAGTCGCTTTGGATAAAAGCGTCTGCTAAATGGCATATATTATTATTATATTATTCAAACAGCAAACAGATGTTCTATGGACATCCCTATCTATACTCTGAACAAAACACTATCCAATTCTATTCCAATATGTGTCTCAGTTGTGGTCCTTTCAAATCTGCTTGATATTGTGTGTGTGTGTGTGTGTGTGTGTGTGTGTGTGTGTGTGTGTGTGTGTGTGTGTGTGTGTGTGTGTGTGTGTGTGTGTGTGTGTGTGTGTGTGTGTGTGTGTGTGTGTGTGTGTGTGTGTGTGTGTGTGCAGCCAGGTCGCTCAAGATTCACACTGGCTCAGTTTGTTGTTTTTCTCAGATTATAATTGTAATTGGTTGTGTAACAGAACAGGCATTGAATAATAAAACAAAATATGGTCCCATTTTGGGATAATTTAGTTTTACAATGTCAACCACATCTCAATTTATGTCAATATAACAATATGCCTCAGTCTATTCATGGTCTGCATCACTCAGCCTGGTATCACACACTCTATGCGTAGTGGGTGCGGAGTCAGGCTCAGGAAGCAGAGGGAAAGTGTTTTATTCCGGCACAGGGAAAATGGTCACGCCGAACACCAGGCGCAATAATAGGACCCAACCAGTCCCGAGAAAAACAAAGTAAATCACACAACCACAAACATGAACAGAGGAAAAATAAGCACAAAGAGCAGGTGGGCATTACCGGCTTAAATAGCCCAACTAAAACCTAAACACGAAACAGGTGTAACCATTAAGACAAAAACCAACAGGAAAGGAAATAGGGACCGGTGACGACGACCGCCGAGCGCCGCCCGAACAGGAAGAGGAGACAAAACCAAAAGAAGGGATCGGTGGCAGCGAGTAGACCGGTGACGACGACCGCCGAGCGCCGCCCGAACAGGAAGAGGAGACAAAACCAAAAGAAGGGATCGGTGGCAGCTAGTAGACCGGTGACGACGACCGCCGAGCGCCGCTCGAACAGGAAGAGGAGCCACCATCGGTGGGAGTCGTGACAACTGGGGAATCCTCGGTCCTGTAAAACACATGAAACACATGCAGGACATTCATTTGACCATAATGACAAAGCAAAAACACGTTTTTAGAAATGTTTGCAAATGTATAAAAATAAATCAAAAATAAATCACAACAAACTCCCTCACGACGCCAGGACAGCGGAGTCAATCACCACCTTCCGGAGACACCTGAAACCCCACCTCTTTAAGGAATACCTAGGATAGGATAAGTAATCCTTCTCACCCCCCCCCCCTAAAAGATTTAGATGCACTATTGTAAAGTGGCTCTTCCACTCAATGTCATAAGGTGAATGCACCAATTTGTAAGTCGCTCTGGATAAGAGCGTCTGCTAAATGACTTAAATGTAAATGTAAATGTAAATAATTATTCAGACCCTTTGCTCAGTACTATGTTGAAACATCTTTGGCAGCAATTGCAGCGTCAAGTCTTCTTGGATATGATGCTACAAGATTGGCACACCTGTATTTGGGGAGTTTCTCCCATTCTTCTCTGCAGATCCTCTCAAGCTCTGTCAGGTTGGATGAGGAGCGTTGCTGCACAGCTATTTTCATGTCTCTCCAGAGATGTTTGATCGGGTTCAAGTCCGGGCTCTGGCTGGGCCACTCAAGGACATTCAGAGACGTTTCCTGAAGCCACTCCTACGTTGTCTTGGCTGTGTGCTTAGGGTCGTTGTGCTGTTGGAAGGTGAACCTTCGCCCCAGTCTGAGGTCCTGAGTGCTCTGGAGCTGGTTTTCATCAAAGACCTTTCTGTACTTTGCTTCGTTCATCTTTCCCTCGATCCTGACTAGTCTCCCAGTCCCTGCCTCCAAAGAGTTCAATCTTGGTTTCATCAGGACAGAGAATACTATTGTTTTCGTGGTCTGAGAGTCTTTAGGTGCCTTTTGGTAAACTCCAAGTGGGCTGCCATGTGCCTTTTATTGGCTTCTGTCTGGCCACTCTACTATAAAGACCTGATTGGTGGAGTGCTACAGAGATGGTTGTCCTTCTGGAATGTTCTCCCGTCTCCACAGAGGAACTCTAGAGCTCTATCAGCGTGACCATCGAGTTCTTGGTCACCTCCCTGATCAAGGTCCTTCTCCCCAGATTGCTCTGTTTTGCAAACTATCATGGATTATAAAGGGAAACTCAGCCGTGAGCTGTCCAGTGACGCAAGCCTACAGTTGAAGTTGTACGTTTACATACACTTAGGTTGGAATCATTAAAACTTGTTTTTCAACCATTCCACAACTTTCTTGTTAACAAACTATATTTCTGACAAGTCGATTAGGACATCTAAATAGCATTCTAAATATTCACTTACCTTTGATGATCTTCATCAGAATGCACTCCCAGGAATCCCAGTTCCACAATAAATGTTTTTTTTTTCTTTTCGATAAAGTCCATAATTCATGTCCAAATACCTCCTTTTTGTTCGCACTTTTAGTTCACAACTCCAAATTCATGAGGCGCAGGCACTTAGTGCAGACGAAAAGTCAAAAAGTTTCATTACAGTGCGTAAAAACATGTCAAACAATGTATTGAATCAATCTTTAGGATGTTTTTAACATAAATCTTCAATAATATTCCAACCGGACTATTCCTTTGACTTTAGAAATGCAATGGAATGCAGGTCGCTATCACGGCCACGCTTATAACAAGCTCATGGCCTTCTGCCAGACACCTGATTTGAAACAGCTCTCATTCGCTCCCTCTTCACAGTAGACTGTTGACATCTAGTGGACATCAAGCCAAAGAACACCACCCCAACTTTGAAGCACGGGGGTGGCAGCATCATATTGTGGGGGTGCTTTGCTGCAGGAGGGACTGGTGCACTAAACAAAATAGATGGCATCATTAGGAGGAAAATGATGTTGATATATTGAAGCAACATCTTAAGACATCAGTCAGGAAGTTAAAGCTTGGTCGCAAATGGGTTTTCCAAATGGACAATGACCCCAAGCATACTTCCAAAGTTGTGGCAAAATGGCTTAAGGACAACAAAGTCAAGGTATTGGAGTGGCCATGACAAAGCCCTGACCCCAATCTTATAGAAAATGTGTGGGCAGAACTGAAAAAGCGTGTGCGGGCAAGGAGGCCTACAAACCTGATTCAGTTACACCAGCTCTGTCAGGAGGAGTGGGCCATAACTCACCCAACTTATTGTGAGAAGCTTGTGGAAGGCTACCCAAAACGTTTGACCCAAGTTAAACAATTCAAAGGCAATGCTACCAAATACTAATTGAGTGTATGTAAACGTCTGACCACTGGGAATATGATGAAAAAAATAAAAGCTGAAATAAATCATTCTCTGTACTATTATTCTGACATTTCACATTCTTAAAATAAAGTGGTGATACTATCTGACCTAAGACATGGCATTTTTACGAGCATTAAATGTCATGAATTGTGAATTTTCTTGTTTAAATGTATTTGGCTAAGGTGTATATAAACTTCCGACTTCATCTGAATATACCTGCTTCGAAGCAAGCAACACTGAACCATGCATGAGAGCACCAGCTTTTCCGGACATCTGTGTGAGCACTCTCTCCATAGCCGATATAAGTAAGACGTTTAAACAGGTCAACATTCACAAGGCCGCAGGGCCAGATGAATTACCAGGACGCATACTCAGAGCACACGCTGACCAGCTGGAAAGTGTCTTCACTGACACTTTCAACCTCTCCCTGGCCCAGTCTGTAATACCTACATGTTTCAAGCTGACCACCATAGTCCATGTGCTTAAGAACGCCAAGGTAACCTGTCTTAATGACTATCGCGTCATAGCACAAACATCTGTAGCCATTAAATTCTGTAGCCATGAACGGCTGGTCAACACTCACGTCAACATTATCATCCCAGACACCTTGGACCCACTCCAACAGATCCACAGATGACGCGATCTCTATAACAAAAACCTCTTCTTCAACGTCAGCAAGACAAAGGATCTGATCATGGACTACAATCAAATGGAAGGCCGAGCACACCCCCATCCACACCGATGGGGCTGTAGTGGAGCAGGTCGAGAGCTTCAAGTTCCTCGGTATCCATATCACTAAGGAAATATCATTGTTTACATACACCAACTCAGATGTGAAGAGGGCATAACAGCACCTCTTCCCCTTCAGGAGGCAGAAAATATTTGTCATGGGCTCCTTGGATCCTCAAACGTTGTACAGCCGCACCATTGAGAGCATCTTAACTGGCTGCATCACCGCCTGGTATGGAAACTAATTGGCATCCGACCGCAAGGCACTACAGAGGTTAGTGTTGATTGCCCAGTTCATCCCGAGGGCCAAGCTCCCTGCCATCCAAAAATTGTCAAAGACTCCGGCCACCCAAGTCATAGACTGTTCTCTCTGCTACCACACTGCAAGCTGTACCGATGCACCAAGTTTGGAAGCAAAAGGATCCTGAACAGCTTCTAGCCCCCAAACCATAAGACTGCTAAATAGTCAGTACTGGTAGATATTAGTTAACTATTTAACTATCTGTATTGACCTTTTTTGAACACTCTGCTGCTGTTTATTATCTATCCTGTTGCCTACTCACTTTATCCCTACCTATATGTACATATCGACCTCTTTTACCTCATACCCCGGCACATTGACTCGGTACTGATACCCTGTGTATATAGCCAAGTTATTGTTACTCATTGTGTATTTATTGCTTGTGTTATCATTTTGTATTATTCTAAAAATAGATATATATATTCTCTGCATTGTTGGGAAGGGTCCGTAAGTAAGCATTTCACTGTTAGTCGAGAGAGAGAGTCATGAGAGAGCAAGAGAGAGAGAGAGAGAGACTAAAAGCAAATAGCACAAAAGGATGAGAAAAGCGAAACACATCCTGTTGTAGTGTGAGACTGAATTGCTCCGTTGAAGGGTCCTCATCAGAGCACGATGGTTTTCACCGTGATGAGTGTCTATCTTAGGAGGAAGAAGGGCACTGAAGTGGATCTACTTTCATCTCCCGTAAAGATGATGATGAGACATTTTACCATTAGCTTCATCCCTGTGTCTCAAATGGCACCCTATCCAAAGCCATGGTCAAAAGTAGTGCACTAGGTACAGAGATGTAGAACCTTCATAAACATTTGTAATTTCCACTTTGAAATTTCAGACTTGATTTGCCCTGATGAAAAATGTATCAACCCCAGTAAAAAAGTTGCATGAATTATAATCAATATAATTCACATGTCCTGTTGCTGCAGGATCATTTTTTTCTCTGTCTGTAGCAAACTAGCTCAAATTAAGATACTACATCTGTAGGGAATAGGGTACCATGTGTTATTCCAAGCAGGAAACTCGTGATGCCCAGAGACAGACTTGAAAACGCACTATAAGGCATTTGCCAATGTTTGGCTGGCATCACATGTACAGAATTAGAATGAAAAGAAGAATGGGATTCTTCTCCAGAATGGTTTTTCCTCCGGCCACCCAATGGGGTTCTGTCTCAAAGGAATGCTCATGTACTGTAGAACACTGAGAGAGGATTCTAGAATTGGGTAAGATTATGTTAAATTTCCAGATGGTACATCCAATATATTCTCATCCTGTCGCCATATGTGCAGCACAGATGTAGGATCTTAATTTAATCCAGTTTGCCACATTAGGAAATTAATTCTGCAGCAACAGGAAATGTGAATTATTATGTTGATTATAATTAATGGATATTTATGTAGGGTTTGATACATTTTCCCTAAGTGAAAATCAAGTTTTACATTTCAAAATGGAAATGACCAACTTCAGAAGAAATTTGAACCCCTGAAATACACAACCTTGTTTTTTGTTCCTGTTCTCCTCCAACAGGGTGATCAAATTAACATCTGAAGATGTACAGTACTAGTGGCAGTAAGTCATAAGCTGTGGGCCTCTTTGATCTCCTGTGAAAACATTCAGAGAATTCACAGATGTATCTTAAGAGTTACTTTTTCCTCCAGTACGGAACATTTCAGTCGATCTGTTTTAAGGCTAGGGAAGGGAATTGTTACAGTATGCAGTGTATGTAGACACCTCTTCAAATGAGTGTATTGGGCTATTTCAGCCACCACCCGTTGCTAACCGGTGTATAAAATTCAGCACACAGCCATACATTCTCCATAGACAAAGATTGTCAGCAGAATGGCCTTACAAAAGAGCTCAGTGACGTCTAGGAGCAACAACGGCTCGGCAGCAAAAGTGGTAGGCCACACAAGCTCACAAAATGGGACTGCCGAGGGCTGAAGCGTAGTAGTGGGTAAATATTTTTCCATCCTCGGGTTGCAACACTCACTACCGAGTTTCAAACAGCCTCTGGAAGCAACGTCAGTACAATAATTGTTTGTCGGGAGCTTCATGAAATGGGTTTCCATGGCCAAGCAGCCTCACACAAGCATAAGATCCTCAAGCACAATGCCAAGAGTCGGCTGGTGTGGTGTAAAGCTCACTACCATTGGACTCTGGAGCAGTGGAACCACGTTCTCTGGAGTGATGAGTCACGCTTCACCCTCTGTCAGTCTGACAGAGGAATCTGGTTTTGGTGAATGCCAAGAGAATGCTACATGCCCCAATGCATAGTGCCAACTGTAAAGTTTGGTGGATGAGGAATAATGATCTGGGGCTGTTTTTGATGTTTCTGGCTAGGCCCCTTAGTTCCAGTGAAGGGAAATCTTAACGCTACAGCATACAATGACATTCTAGAAGATCCTGTGCTTTCAACTTTGTGGCAACAGTTTGGGGAAGGCCCTTCCCTGTTTCAGAATGACAATGCCCCCATGTACAAAGCGGGTGCATACAGAAATGGTTTGTAGAGATCGGTGTGGAAGAACTTGACTGGCCTGCAGAGAGCAGTGCCCGACCTCACTAATGCTCTTGTGACTGAATGGAAACACGTCCCCACAGCAATGTTCCCACATCTAGTGGAAAGCCTTCCCTGGAGAGCGGAGGCTGTTATAGCAGCAATGTTCCCACATCTAGTGGAAAGCCTTTCCTGGAGAGCGGAGGCTGTTATAGCAGCAATGTTCCCACATCTAGCGGAAAGCCTTCCCTGGAGAGCGGAGGCTGTTATAGCAGCAATGTTCCCACATCTAGCGGAAAGCCTTCCCTGGAGAGCGGAGGCTGTTATAGCAGCAATGTTCCCACATCTAGCGGAAAGCCTTCCCTGGAGAGCGGAGGCTGTTATAGCAGCAATGTTCCCACATCTAGCGGAAAGCCTTCCCTGGAGAGCGGAGGCTGTTATAGCAGCAATGTTCCCACATCTAGCGGAAAGCCTTCCCTGGAGAGCGGAGGCTGTTATAGCAGCAATGTTCCCACATCTAGTGGAAAGCCTTCCCTGGAGAGCGGAGGCTGTTATAGCAGCAATGTTCCCACATCTAGTGGAAAGCCTTCCCTGGAGAGCGGAGGCTGTTATAGCAGCAATGTTCCCACATCTAGTGGAAAGCCTTCCCTGGAGAGCGGAGGCTGTTATAGCAGCAATGTTCCCACATCTAGTGAAAAGCCTTCCCTGGAGAGCGGAGGCTGTTATAGCAGCAATGTTCCCACATCTAGTGGAAAGCCTTCCCTGGAGAGCGGAGGCTGTTATAGCAGCAATGTTCCCACATCTAGTGGAAAGCCTTCCCTGGAGAGCGGAGGCTGTTATAGCAGCAATGTTCCCACATCTAGTGGAAAGCCTTCCCTGGAGAGTGGAGGCTGTTATAGCAGCAATGTTCCCACATCTAGTGGAAAGCCTTCCCTGGAGAGCGGAGGCTGTTATAGCAGCAATGTTCCCACATCTAGTGGAAAGCCTTCCCTGGAGAGCGGAGGCTGTTATAACAGCAATGTTCCCACATCTAGTGGAAAGCCGTCCCTGGAGAGCGGAGGCTGTTATAGCAGCAATGTTCCCACATCTAGTGGAAAGCCTTCCCTGGAGAGTGGAGGCTGTTATAGCAGCAATGTTCCCACATCTAGTGGAAAGCCTTCCCTGGAGAGCGGAGGCTGTTATAGCAGCAATGTTCCCACAATGTTCCTCTAGTGGAAAGCCTTCCTGGAGAGCGGAGGCTGTTATAGCAGCAATGTTCCCACATCTAGTGGAAAGCCTTCCCTGGAGAGCGGAGGCTGTTATAGCAGCAATGTTCCCACATCTAGTGGAAAGCCTTCCCTGGAGAGCGGAGGCTGTTATAGCAGCAATGTTCCCACATCTAGTGGAAAGCCTTCCCTGGAGAGCGGAGGCTGTTATAGCAGCAATGTTCCCACATCTAGTGGAAAGCCTTCCCTGGAGAGCGGAGGCTGTTATAGCAGCAATGTTCCCACATCTAGTGGAAAGCCTTCCCTGGGGGGGGGACCAACTCCATATTAATGCTCATGATTTTGGAATGAGATGTTGAAGGAGCAGGTGTCCACATACTTTTGGTCATGTTGTGTATTTGTCTGCCATCTGCCACACCATATCCAATGCTATGAATTAGCATTTATTGGCAGCTTTCAGATGTCCATTTCTTAGATGGAAATATTTTGTATGTGTAGTGGGAATGCAGTGATCTTTTCATGGAAATGGCCCGGCTCCAACTCCAACCTCTTACTCCTGTCAATTTACAAAAAACACAGACACACTCCAATGCAGACTTCACCAGAGCATGATCAATACAGGATGTGTCCTAAATGACACCCTATTCCCTAAAATGGGCTATAGGGCTCTGGTCAAAAGGAGTAAAAGGAAATAGAATGCCATTTTGGACACTTCCACGTAAATCCATTTTTCAAACAGATGCATTAAAAAGTGATTTTTCTCTGTTCGCTGTTCTCTGGTGCAGTGTTGATCAGAACCGGTTTGGAAAAGGGGGAAGAAACGAAACCGTTATCCATTCTGTCTCAATCTAAAAGGGTTGAAAATAGACCTGGCTTGTTCAGAGAATCTAGAATGTTCCTCGCTCCACTGCTCCCATTTCATTCCATTATAGGCCAGCGAGACATCCCAGGGAAATCTTTCAGGGATACACCCCCCTCCATTTTTCATTTAGAAGCAATTGACAAACCAATCGTTCCGTGCCAGTTGTAATCTCTCAAATCATTTGGATTTGGCATCGAGAGGGACGGGTCTGTTGCATTTCAATGGCCTTCGTTTATTGGTCAAATTTAAATCAAATCAAATGTATTTTGTCACAAGTGCTGAATACAACAGGTGTAGTAGACCTGTGAAATGCTGAATACAACAGGTGTAGTAGACCTGTGAAATGCTGAATACAACAGGTGTAGTAGACCTTACAGTGAAATGCTGAATACAACAGGTGTAGTAGACCTTACAGTGAAATGCTGAATACAACAGGTGTAGTAGACCTGTGAAATGCTGAATACAACAGGTGTAGTAGACCTGTGAAATGCTGAATAAAACAGGTGTAGTAGACCTGACAGTGAAATGCTGAATACAACAGGTGTAGTAGACCTTACAGTGAAATGCTGAATAAAACAGGTGTAGTAGACCTGACAGTGAAATGCTGAATACAACAGGTGTAGGTAGACCTGACAGTGAAATGCTGAATACAACAGGTGTAGTAGACCTTACAGTGAAATGCTGAATACAACAGGTGTAGGTAGACCTGACAGTGAAATGCTGAATACAACAGGTGTAGGTAGACCTGACAGTGAAATGCTGAATACAACAGGTGTAGTAGACCTGACAGTGAAATGCTGAATACAACAGGTGTAGGTAGACCTGTGAAATGCTGAATACAACAGGTGTAGGTAGACCTGTGAAATGCTGAATACAACAGGTGTAGTAGACCTGTGAAATGCTGAATAAAACAGGTGTAGTAGACCTGACAGTGAAATGCTGAATACAACAGGTGTAGGTAGAGCTGACAGTGAAATGCTGAATACAACAGGTGTAGGTAGACCTGACAGTGAAATGCTGAATACAACAGGTGTAGGTAGACCTGACAGTGAAATGCTGAATACAACAGGTGTAGTAGACCTTACAGTGAAATGCTGAATACAACAGGTGTAGGTAGACCTGACAGTGAAATGCTGAATACAACAGGTGTAGTAGACCTTACAGTGAAATGCTGAATACAACAGGTGTAGGTAGACCTGTGAAATGCTGAATACAACAGGTGTAGGTAGACCTGTGAAATGCTGAATACAACAGGTGTAGTAGACCTGTGAAATGCCGAATACAACAAGTGTAGGTAGACCTGTGAAATGCTGAATACAATAGGTGTAGGTAGACCTGACAGTGAAATGCTGAATACAACAGGTGTAGGTAGACCTGACAGTGAAATGCTGAATACAACAGGTGTAGTAGACCTTACAGTGAAATGCTGAATACAACAGGTGTAGGTAGACCTGACAGTGAAATGCTGAATACAACAGGTGTAGGTAGACCTGACAGTGAAATGCTGAATACAACAGGTGTAGGTAGACCTGACAGTGAAATGCTGAATACAACAGGTGTAGGTAGACCTGACAGTGAAATGCTGAATACAACAGGTGTAGTAGACCTGTGAAATGCCGAATACAACAGGTGTAGTAGACCTGTGAAATGCCGAATACAACAGGTGTAGTAGACCTGTGAAATGCTGAATACAACAGGTGTAGGTAGACCTGTGAAATGCTGAATACAACAGGTGTAGGTAGACCTGTGAAATGCTGAATACAACAGGTGTAGTAGACCTGTGAAATGCCGAATACAACAAGTGTAGGTAGACCTGTGAAATGCTGAATACAATAGGTGTAGGTAGACCTGACAGTGAAATGCTGAATACAACAGGTGTAGGTAGACCTGACAGTGAAATGCTGAATACAACAGGTGTAGGTAGACCTGACAGTGAAATGCTGAATACAACAGGTGTAGTAGACCTTACAGTGAAATGCTGAATACAACAGGTGTAGGTAGACCTGACAGTGAAATGCTGAATACAACAGGTGTAGGTAGACCTGACAGTGAAATGCTGAATACAACAGGTGTAGGTAGACCTGACAGTGAAATGCTGAATACAACAGGTGTAGGTAGACCTGTGAAATGCTGAATACAACAGGTGTAGTAGACCTGTGAAATGCCGAATACAACAAGTGTAGGTAGACCTGTGAAATGCTGAATACAATAGGTGTAGGTAGACCTGACAGTGAAATGCTGAATACAACAGGTGTAGGTAGACCTGACAGTGAAATGCTGAATACAACAGGTGTAGTAGACCTTACAGTGAAATGCTGAATACAACAGGTGTAGGTAGACCTGACAGTGAAATGCTGAATACAACAGGTGTAGGTAGACCTGACAGTGAAATGCTGAATACAACAGGTGTAGGTAGACCTGACAGTGAAATGCTGAATACAACAGGTGTAGGTAGACCTGACAGTGAAATGCTGAATACAACAGGTGTAGGTAGACCTGACAGTGAAATGCTGAATACAACAGGTGTAGGTAGACCTGACAGTGAAATGCTGAATACAACAGGTGTAGTAGACCTGACAGTGAAATGCCGAATACAACAGGTGTAGTAGACCTGTGAAATGCCGAATACAACAGGTGTAGTAGACCTGTGAAATGCTGAATACAACAGGTGTAGGTAGACCTGTGAAATGCTGAATACAACAGGTGTAGGTAGACCTGTGAAATGCTGAATACAACAGGTGTAGTAGACCTGTGAAATGCTGAATACAACAGGTGTAGGTAGACCTGTGAAATGCTGAATACAACAGGTGTAGGTAGACCTGTGAAATGCTGAATACAACAGGTGTAGTAGACCTGTGAAATGCTGAATACAACAGGTGTAGTAGACCTGTGAAATGCTGAATACAACAGGTGTAGTAGACCTGTGAAATGCTGAATACAACAGGTGTAGGTAGACCTGTGAAATGCTGAATACAACAGGTGTAGTAGACCTGTGAAATGCTGAATACAACAGGTGTAGTAGACCTGTGAAATGCTGAATACAACAGGTGTAGTAGACCTGTGAAATGCCGAATACAACAGGTGTAGGTAGACCTGTGAAATGCTGAATACAACAGGTGTAGGTAGACCTGTGAAATGCTGAATACAACAGGTGTAGTAGACCTGTGAAATGCTGAATACAACAGGTGTAGTAGACCTGTGAAATGCTGAATACAACAGGTGTAGGTAGACCTGTGAAATGCTGAATACAACAGGTGTAGTAGACCTGTGAAATGCTGAATACAACAGGTGTAGTAGACCTGTGAAATGCTTACTTACAAGCCCTTAACCAACAATGCAGTTCAAGAACTAGAGTTAAGAAAATATTTACTAAATAAACTAAAGAAAGTAACATAATACAATAACAATAACAAGCCTATATACAGGGGGTACCAGTACCTAGTCAATGTGGAGGCTATATACAGGGGGTACCAGTACCTAGTCAATGTGGAGGCTATATAAAGGGGGTACCAGTACCTAGTCAATGTGGAGGCTATATACAGGGGTACCAGTACCTAGTCAATGTGGAGGCTATATACAGGGGTAGACCTAGTCAATGTGGAATATACAGGGGTACCAGTACCTAGTCAATGTGGAGGCTATATAACAGGGGTACCAGTACCTAGTCAATGTGGAGGCTATATAAAGGGGTACCAGTACCTAGTCAATGTGGAGGCTATATAAAGGGGTACCAGTACCTAGTCAAATGCTGGCTATATACAGGGGTACCAGTACCTAGTCAATGTGGAGGCTATATAAAGGGGTACCAGTACCTAGTCAATGTGGAGGCTATATAAAGGGTACCAGTACCTAGTCAATGTGGAGGCTATATACAGGGGTACCAGTACCTAGTCAATGTGGAGGCTATATACAGGGTACCAGTACCTAGTCAATGTGGAGGCTATATACAGGGTACCAGTACCTAGTCAATGTGGAGGCTATATACAGGGGTACCAGTACCTAGTCAATGTGGAGGCTATATAAAGGGGTACCAGTACCTAGTCAATGTGGAGGCTATATAAAGGGGTACCAGTACCTAGTCAATGTGGAGGCTATATAAAGGGGTACCAGTACCTAGTCAATGTGGAGGCTATATACAGGGGTACCAGTACCTAGTCAATGTGGAGGCTATATACAGGGGTACCAGTACCTAGTCAATGTGGAGGCTATATACAGGGGTACCAGTACCTAGTCAATGTGGAGGCTATATAAAGGGGTACCAGTACCTAGTCAATGTGGAGGCTATATAAAGGGGTACCAGTACCTAGTCAATGTGGAGGCTATATACAGGGGTACCAGTACCTAGTCAATGTGGAGGCTATATACAGGGGGTACCAGTACCTAGTCAATGTGGAGGCTATATACAGGGGGTACCAGTACCTAGTCAATGTGGAGGCTATATACAGGGGGTACCAGTACCTAGTCATTGTGGAGGCTATATACAGGGGGTACCAGTACCTAGTCAATGTGGAGGCTATATACAGGGGGTACCAGTACCTAGTCAATGTGGAGGCTATATACAGGGGGTACCAGTACCTAGTCAATGTGGAGGCTATATAAAGGGGGTACCAGTACCTAGTCAATGTGGAGGCTATATACAGGGGGTACCAGTACCTAGTCAATGTGGAGGCTATATACAGGGGGTACCAGTACCTAGTCAATGTGGAGGCTATATACAGGGGGTACCAGTACCTAGTCATTGTGGAGGCTATATACAGGGGGTACCAGTACCTAGTCAATGTGGAGGCTATATACAGGGGGTACCAGTACCTAGTCAATGTGGAGGCTATATACAGGGGGTACCAGTACCTAGTCAATGTGGAGGCCATTTACAGGGGGTACCAAAACCTAGTCAATGTGGAGGCTATATACAGGGGGTACCAGTACCTAGTCAATGTGGAGGCTATATACAGGGGGTACCAGTACCAGAGTTCAGAGTTCAGTGTGTCAAATCGGAGGGCATGCTGTCCGGTCCTCTGGCAGTCTCTATGGGGGTGCCACAGGGTTCAATTCTCGGGCCGACTCTTTTCTTTGTATATACAGTGCCTTACAGGACTCTATGGACAGAGTCTCCCACCTCAGCTGTAGATCTCTGCAGTTCATCCAGAGTGATCATGGGCCTCTTGGCTGCATCTCTGATCAGTCTTCTCCTTGTATGAGCTGAAAGTTTAGAGGGACGGCCAGGTCTTGGTAGATTTGCAGTGGTCTGATACTCCTTCCATTTCAATATTAGCGCTTGCACAGTGCTCCTTGGGATGTTTAAAGCTTGGGAAATCATTTTGTATCCAAATCCGGCTTTAAACTTCTTCACAACAGTATCTCGGACCTGCCTGGTGTGTTCCTTGTTCTTCATGATGCTCTCTGCGCTTTTAACGGACCTCTGAGACTATCACAGTGCAGGTGCATTTATACAGAGACTTGATTACACACAGGTGGATTGTATTTATCATCATTAGTCATTTAGGTCAACATTGGATCATTCAGAGATCCTCACTGAACTTCTGGAGAGAGTTTGCTGCACTGAAAGTAAAGGGGCTGAATAATTTTGCACGCCCAATTTTTCAGTTTTTGATTTGTTAAAAAAGTTTGAAATATCCAATAAATGTCGTTCCACTTCATGATTGTGTCCCACTTGTTGTTGATTCTTCACAAAAAAATACAGTTTTATATCTTTATGTTTGAAGCCTGAAATGTGGCAAAAGGTCGCAAAGTTCAAGGGGGCCGAATACTTTCGCAAGGCACTGTATATTTCCCATGCCAATAAAGCCCCTTGAATTGAATTAAATTGAAAGAGAAAGAGAGTCCTTCACTATGTGGAAAACACGTAGAATAATTTAATATGGTCTAGTAAGCTCAAAATGCCCCCAAACACATATTTTGTGTGTATCTGTCACGGCCATATGTCACGCCTTGGTCTTAGTATTTTGTGTTTTCTTTATTATTTGGTCAGGCCAGGGTGTGACATGGGGTTATGTTGTTGTATTTCGTATTGGGGTTTTTGTATTATTGGGATTGCGGCTGATTAGGGGTGTTGTATAGGCTTGGCTGCCTGAGGCGGTTCTCAATCAGAGTCAGGTGATTCTCGTTGTCTCTGATTGGGAACCGTATTTAGGTAGCCTGGTTTCTCTTTGTATTTCGTGGGTGATTGTTCCTGTCTCTGTGTAGTTTCACCAGATAGGCTGTAATTAGGTTTGACGTTCCGTTTGTTGTTTTTGTATTTTGTATCGTCATTTCATGTGTCACTTTTTCTATTAAAGTCATGAGTAACCACTACGCTGCATTTCGGTCCGACTCTCTTTCCACAAACGAAGAACGACGTTATACCATCCTAAGAAGTGGACCAAAGTGCAGCGTGGTGAGCGTACATTTTCCTTTTATTTGCTTACAGGGCTACGTGCCACTAACAAGGATAACGGGCTACCTATGTATGATTCCCAATCTGTCCCTGATTGAGAACCATACCCAGCCAAAACATAGAAATAAAGAAACATAGAAAACAAAACATAGAATGCCCACCCCACATCACACCCTGACCTAACCAAATAGAGAAATAAACAGCTCTCTAAGGTCAGGGCGTGACAGTATCAAGTATCAAGAAAGACAATCACAAAGTCTAACAACGTATCGTTCCACAGAACAGTCAATTACCATGCAGCATTGTGTGATGTGTACTTGTGATGTCATAATCGTCCAGGTCTGATATTGTGTGATCCTCTCGTATCCCTCCAGATCCTCTTTGATTCAAATACTAGCCGTCACCGAGAGGGCTCGCCATCTCACCTCTTGTCCTTGTTGATTTTACTCTCTGTTTGGCTGATGTGAATCTGCAATATGGCAGCTGATTGGTTGTGAATGTCTAATATGACTGCTAGTAGGCTGTGAATGTGTGATATGTCTGTTGATTGGCTGAGGTGAATATGTAATATGTCTGTTGATTGGCTGAGGTGAATATGTAATATGGCCATTGATTGGCTGAGGTGAATATGTAATACATCTGTTGATTGGCTGAGGTGAATATGTAATACATCTGTTGATTGGCTAAAGTGAATATGTAATACGTCTGTTGATTGGCTGAGGTGAATATGTAATACATCTGTTGATTGGCTGAGGTGAATATGTAATATGGCCATTGATTGGCTGAGGTGAATACGTCTGTTGATTGGCTGAGGTGAATATGTAATACATCTGTTGATTGGCTGAGGTGAAGATGTAATACATTAAATGTATGCACGCATGACTCTAAGTGTCTTTGGATTAAAAGCGTCTGCTAGATCACATATATTGTTACGTTGTTCATACAACTGATTGGTCTGCTCAGTCAGGTCTGACACCGTCTGATTGGTTATGCATGTGTAATATGGCTGTTGATTGGCTAAAGTGAATGTGTAATATGGTTGCCATGACAGGCCATATTCCATATAAAACGCCACGGGCCAGAGGATCATCAATTACCTACCGAATTATTAATCAAGCGTTTCTCTTTGATGCCAAGGCAATTTCAATAAGATGGATATTACACTACACTATTGGTACACGGCAGGGGTGTGTGTGTGTGTGTGTGTGTGTGTGTGTGTGTGTGTGTGTGTGTGTGTGTGTGTGTGTGTGGATGGATCTGCAGAATAGTGTTGAAATCCCCGGTGACTTGCATGACTGTTTATACTACTTAGGTAACTACACTGTTAAAATGAAGTGTTTTGTAACACTTAAACGAGTGGAAACTGAGCTGCCGCCTACGTTAACCTCTACAGGATCGATGTCACCCCCCCCCCACACGGGACTGTTGAGCTAATGTTATAGAGCAAATCAAATCAAAATGTGATTAGCATGCTGTAAGTAACAAGAACATTTCCCAGGACATAGATATACCTGATATGGGCAGAAAGCTTCAATTCTTGTTAATCTAACTGCACTGTCCAATTTTCAAGGACTGTATATATCACATCAGACTGTATATATCTATACTGTATATATCACACCAGACTGTATATATCACATCAGACTGTATATATCACATCAGACTGTATATATCATATCAGACTGTATATATCTATACTGTATATATCACATCAGGCTGTATATATCTATACTGTATATATCACTTCAGACTGTATATATCACATCAGACTGTATATATCACATCAGACTGTATATATCTATACTGTATATATCACATCAGACTGTATATATCTATACTGTATATATCACATCAGACTGTAAATATCTATACTGTATATATCACATCAGACTGTATATATCACATCAGACTGTATATATCTATACTGTATATATCTATACTGTATATATCACATCAGACTGTAAATATCTATACTGTATATATCTATACTGTATATATCACATCAGACTGTATGTATCATTTCAGACTGTATATATCACATCAGGCTGTATATATCACATCAGACTGTATATATCATATCAGACTCTATATATCTATACTGTATATATCACATCAGACTGTATATATCATATCAGACTGTATATATCACATCAGACTGTATATATCATATCAGACTCTATATATCTATACTGTATATATCACATCAGACTGTATATATCACATCAGACTGTATATATCACATCAGACTGTATATATCACATCAGACTGTATATATCACATCAGACTGTATATATCACATCAGACTGTATATATCATATCAGACTGTATATATCACATCAGACTGTATATATCATATCAGACTCTATATATCTATACTGTATATATCACATCAGACTGTATATATCACATCAGACTGTATATATCACATCAGACTGTATATATCACATCAGACTGTATATATCATATCAGACTGTATATATCACATCAGACTGTATATATCACATCAGACTGTATATATCACATCAGACTGTATATATCATATCAGACTGTATATATCACATCAGACTGTATATATCATATCAGACTCTATATATCTATACTGTATATATCATATCAGACTGTATATATCATATCAGACTGTATATATCACATCAGACTGTATATATCACATCAGACTGTATATATCACATCAGACTGTATATATCATATCAGACTGTATATATCACATCAGACTGTATATATCATATCAGACTGTATATATCTATACTGTATATGTCATATCAGACTGTATATATCATATCAGACTGTATATATCACATCAGACTGTATATATCACATCAGACTGTATATATCACATCAGACTGTATATATCATATCAGACTGTATATATCACATCAGACTGTATATGTCATATCAGACTGTATATATCACATCAGACTGTATATATCATATCAAACTGTATATATCATATCAGACTGTATATATCTATACTGTATATATCACATCAGACTGTATATATCATATCAGACTGTATATATCACATCAGACTGTATATATCATATCAGACTCTATATATCTATACTGTATATATCACATCAGACTGTATATATCACATCAGACTGTATATATCACATCAGACTGTATGTATCATTTCAGACTGTATATATCACATCAGGCTGTATATATCACATCAGACTGTATATATCATATCAGACTCTATATATCTATACTGTATATATCACATCAGACTGTATATATCATATCAGACTGTATATATCACATCAGACTGTATATATCACATCAGACTGTATATATCTATACTGTATATATCACATCAGACTGTATATATCACATCAGACTGTATATATCACATCAGACTGTATATATCACATCAGACTGTATATATCACATCAGACTGTATATATCACATCAGACTGTATGTATCATTTCAGACTGTATATATCACATCAGACTGTATATATCATATCAGACTCTATATATCTATACTGTATATATCACATCAGACTGTATATATCACATCAGACTGTATATATCACATCAGACTGTATATATCATATCAGACTGTATATATCACATCAGACTGTATATATCACATCAGACTGTATATATCACATCAGACTGTATATATCACATCAGACTGTATATATCACATCAGACTGTATATGTCATATCAGACTGTATATATCACATCAGACTGTATATATCATATCAGACTGTATATATCTATACTGTATATATCATATCAGACTGTATATGTCATATCAGACTGTATATATCACATCAGACTGTATATATCACATCAGACTGTATATATCACATCAGACTGTATATATCATATCAGACTGTATATATCACATCAGACTGTATATATCATATCAGACTGTATATATCTATACTGTATATATCATATCAGACTGTATATATCATATCAGACTGTATATATCACATCAGACTGTATATATCACATCAGACTGTATATATCACATCAGACTGTATATATCATATCAGACTGTATATATCACATCAGACTGTATATGTCATATCAGACTGTATATGTCATATCAGACTGTATATATCATATCAGACTGTATATATCTATACTGTATATATCACATCAGACTGTATATATCTATACGGTATATATCACATCAGACTGTATATATCACATCAGACTGTATATATCACATCAGACTGTATATATCACATCAGACTGTATATATCACATCAGACTGTATATATCACATCAGACTGTATATATCACATCAGACTGTATATATCACATCAGACTGTATATATCACATCAGACTGTATATATCACATCAGACTGTATATATCATATTAGACTGTATATATCTATACTGTATATATCACATCAGACTGTATATATCTATACTGTATATGTCACATCAGACTGTATATATCACATCAGACTGTATATATCACATCAGACTGTATATATCATATCAGACTGTATATATATATACTGTATATATCATATCAGACTGTATATATCTATACTGTATATGTCATATCAGACTGTATATATCATATCAGACTGTATATATCATATCAGACTGTATATATATATATACTGTATATATCATATCAGACTGGATATATCTATACTGTATATATCATCAGACTGTATATATCATATCAGACTGTATATATCACACCAGACTGTATATATCACATCAGACTGTATATATCATATCAGTCTGTATATATCATCAGACTGTATATATCACATCAGACTGTATATATCACATCAGACTGTATATATCACATCAGACTGTATATATCTATAGTGTATATATCACATCAGACTGTATATGTCATATCAGACTGTATATATCACACCAGACTGTATATATCACATCAGACTGTATATATCATATCAGACTGTATATATCTATACTGTATATGTCATATCAGACTGTATATATAATATCAGACTGTATATATCATATTAGACTGTATATATATATATACTGTATATATCATATCAGACTGGATATATCTATACTGTATATATCATATCAGACTGTATATATCATATCAGACTGTATATATCACATCAGACTGTATATATCACATCAGACTGTATATATCACATCAGACTGTATATATCACATCAGACTGTATATATCACATCAGACTGTATATATCACATCAGACTGTATATATCACATCAGACTGTATATACCACATCAGACTGTATATATCACATCAGACTGTATATATCACATCAGACTGTATATATCTATACTGTATATATCACATCAGACTGTATATATCATATCAGACTGTATATATCACATCAGACTGTATATATCATATCAGACTGTATATGTCATATCTATACTGTATATATCACATCAGACTGTATATATCACATCAGACTGTATATATCATATCAGACTGTATATATCACATCAGACTGTATATATCATATCAGACTGTATATATCACATCAGACTGTATATATCATATCAGACTGTATATATCTATACTGTATATATCACATCAGACTGTATATATCACATCAGACTGTATATATCATATCAGACTGTATATATCTATACTGTATATATCATATCAGACTGTATATGTCATATCAGACTGTATATATCACATCAGACTGTATATATCTATACTGTATATATCACATCAGACTGTATTTATATATACTGTATATATCATATCAGACTGTATATATCACATCAGACTGTATATATCACATCAGACTGTATATATCTATACTGTATATATCACATCAGACTGTATTTATATATACTGTATATGTCATATCAGACTGTATATATCATATCAGACTGTATATATCTTATCAGACTGTATATATCACATCAGACTGTATATATCACATCAGACTGTATATATCACATCAGACTGTATATATCTATACTGTATATATCACATCAGACTGTATATGTCATATCAGACTGTATATAGCACATCAGACTGTATATATCACATCAGACTGTATATATCTATACTGTATATATCACATCAGACTGTATATATCATATCAGACTGTATATATCACATCAGACTGTATATATCATATCAGACTGTATATGTCATATCTATACTGTATATATCACATCAGACTGTATATATCACATCAGACTGTATATATCACATCAGACTGTATATATCATATCAGACTGTATATATCTATACTGTATATATCATATCAGACTGTATATATCACATCAGACTGTATATATCACATCAGACTGTATATATCATATCAGACTGTATATATATATACTGTATATATCATATCAGACTGTATATATCATCAGACTGTATATATCTATACTGTATATATCACATCAGACTGTATATATCATATCAGACTGTATATATCATATCAGACTGTATATATCACATCAGGCTGTATATATCATATCAGACTGTATATATCACATCAGGCTGTATATATCATATCAGACTGTATATATCACATCAGGCTGTATATATCACATCAGACTGTATATATCATATCAGACTGTATATATCACATCAGGCTGTATATATCATATCTATCCTGTATATATCACATCAGACCGTATATATCATATCAGACTGTATATATCACATCAGGCTGTATATATCATATCTATCCTGTATATATCACATCAGACCGTATATATCATATCAGACTGTATATATCATATCAGACTGTATATATCACATCAGGCTGTATATATCTATCCTGTATATATCACTTCAGACTGTATATATCACATCAGACTGTATATATCACATCAGACTGTATATATCTATACTGTATATATCACATCAGACTGTATATATCTATACTGTATATATCACATCAGACTGTAAATATCTATACTGTATATATCACATCAGACTGTATATATCACATCAGACTGTATATATCTATACTGTATATATCTATACTGTATATATCACATCAGACTGTAAATATCTATACTGTATATATCACATCAGACTGTATGTATCACTTCAGACTGTATATATCACATCAGGCTGTATATATCATCATCTGTATATATCTATACTGTATATATCATATCAGACTGTATATATCTATACTGTATATATCACATCAGACTGTATATACATCAGACTGTATATCTATACTGTATATATCACATCAGACTGTATATATCTATACTGTATATATCACATCAGACTGTAAATATCTATACTGTATATATCACATCAGACTGTATGTATCATTTCAGACTGTATATATCACATCAGGCTGTATATATCACATCAGACTGTATATATCATATCAGACTCTATATATCTATACTGTATATATCACATCAGACTGTATATATCATATCAGACTGTATATATCACATCAGACTGTATATATCATATCAGACTCTATATATCTATACTGTATATATCACATCAGACTGTATATATCACATCAGACTGTATATATCACATCAGACTGTATATATCACATCAGACTGTATATATCATATCAGACTGTATATATCACATCAGACTGTATATATCTATACTGTATATATCTATACTGTATATATCACATCAGACTGTAAATATCTATACTGTATATATCACATCAGACTGTATGTATCATTTCAGACTGTATATATCACATCAGACTGTATATATCACATCAGACTGTATATATCACATCAGACTGTATATATCACATCAGACTGTATATATCATATCAGACTGTATATATCACATCAGACTGTATATATCACATCAGACTGTATATATCACATCAGACTGTATATATCTATACTGTATATATCTATACTGTATATATCACATCAGACTGTAAATATCTTTACTGTATATATCACATCAGACTGTATGTATCATTTCAGACTGTATATATCACATCAGACTGTATATATCACATCAGGCTGTATATATCACATCAGACTGTATATATCATATCAGACTCTATATATCTATACTGTATATATCACATCAGACTGTATATATCATATCAGACTGTATATATCACATCAGACTGTATATATCTATACTGTATATATCACATCAGACTGTAAATATCTATACTGTATATATCACATCAGACTGTATGTATCATTTCAGACTGTATATATCACATCAGGCTGTATATATCACATCAGACTGTATATATCACATCAGACTGTATATATCACATCAGACTGTATATATCATATCAGACTGTATATATCACATCAGACTGTATATATCATATCAGACTCTATATATCTATACTGTATATATCACATCAGACTGTATATATCACATCAGACTGTATATATCTTATCAGACTGTATATATCACATCAGACTGTATGTATCATTTCAGACTGTATATATCACATCAGACTGTATGTATCATTTCAGACTGTATATATCACATCAGACTGTATATATCATATCAGACTCTATATATCTATACTGTATATATCACATCAGACTGTATATATCACATCAGACTGTATATATCACATCAGACTGTATATATCACATCAGACTGTATATATCACATCAGACTGTATATATCACATCAGACTGTATATATCACATCAGACTGTATATGTCATATCAGACTGTATATATCACATCAGACTGTATATATCATATCAGACTGTATATGTCATATCAGACTGTATATATCACATCAGACTGTATATATCACATCAGACTGTATATATCACATCAGACTGTATATATCATATCAGACTGTATATATCACATCAGACTGTATATATCATATCAGACTGTATATATCTATACTGTATATGTCATATCAGACTGTATATATCATATCAGACTGTATATATCATATCAGACTGTATATATCACATCAGACTGTATATATCACATCAGACTGTATATATCACATCAGACTGTATATATCATATCAGACTGTATATATCACATCAGACTGTATATGTCATATCAGACTGTATATGTCATATCAGACTGTATATATCATATCAGACTGTATATATCTATACTGTATATATCATATCAGACTGTATATATCTATACGGTATATATCACATCAGACTGTATATATCATATCAGACTGTATATATCACATCAGACTGTATATATCACATCAGACTGTATATATCACATCAGACTGTATATATCACATCAGACTGTATATATCACATCAGACTGTATATATCACATCAGACTGTATATATCACATCAGACTGTATATATCACATCAGACTGTATATATCATATTAGACTGTATATATCTATACTGTATATATCACATCAGACTGTATATATCTATACTGTATATGTCACATCAGACTGTATATATCACATCAGACTGTATATATCACATCAGACTGTATATATCATATCAGACTGTATATATATATACTGTATATATCATATCAGACTGTATATATCTATACTGTATATGTCATATCAGACTGTATATATCATATCAGACTGTATATATCATATCAGACTGTATATATATATATACTGTATATATCATATCAGACTGGATATATCTATACTGTATATATCACATCAGACTGTATATATCATATCAGACTGTATATATCACACCAGACTGTATATATCACATCAGACTGTATATATCATATCAGACTGTATATATCATATCAGTCTGTATATATCACATCAGACTGTATATATCACATCAGACTGTATATATCACATCAGACTGTATATATCACATCAGACTGTATATATCTATAGTGTATATATCACATCAGACTGTATATGTCATATCAGACTGTATATATCACACCAGACTGTATATATCACATCAGACTGTATATATCATATCAGACTGTATATATCTATACTGTATATGTCATATCAGACTGTATATATAATATCAGACTGTATATATCATATTAGACTGTATATATATATATACTGTATATATCATATCAGACTGGATATATCTATACTGTATATATCATATCAGACTGTATATATCATATCAGACTGTATATATCACATCAGACTGTATATATCACATCAGACTGTATATATCACATCAGACTGTATATATCACATCAGACTGTATATATCACATCAGACTGTATATATCATATCAGACTGTATATACCACATCAGACTGTATATGTCATATCAGACTGTATATATCACATCAGACTGTATATATCACATCAGACTGTATATGTCATATCAGACTGTATATATCACATCAGACTGTATATATCACATCAGACTGTATATATCTATACTGTATATATCATATCAGACTGTATATACCACATCAGACTGTATATGTCATATCAGACTGTATATATCACATCAGACTGTATATATCACATCAGACTGTATATATCTATACTGTATATATCACATCAGACTGTATATATCATATCAGACTGTATATATCACATCAGACTGTATATGTCATATCAGACTGTATATATCTATACTGTATATATCACATCAGACTGTATATATCACATCAGACTGTATATATCATATCAGACTGTATATATCACATCAGACTGTATATATCATATCAGACTGTATATATCTATACTGTATATATCACATCAGACTGTATATATCACATCAGACTGTATATATCATATCAGACTGTATATATCTATACTGTATATATCATATCAGACTGTATATGTCATATCAGACTGTATATATCACATCAGACTGTATATATCTATACTGTATATATCACATCAGACTGTATTTATATATACTGTATATATCATATCAGACTGTATATATCACATCAGACTGTATATATCACATCAGACTGTATATATCTATACTGTATATATCACATCAGACTGTATTTATATATACTGTATATGTCATATCAGACTGTATATATCATATCAGACTGTATATATCTTATCAGACTGTATATATCACATCAGACTGTATATATCACATCAGACTGTATATATCACATCAGACTGTATATATCACATCAGACTGTATATATCACATCAGACTGTATATATCACATCAGACTGTATATATCTATACTGTATATATCACATCAGACTGTATATGTCATATCAGACTGTATATAGCACATCAGACTGTATATATCACATCAGACTGTATATATCTATACTGTATATATCACATCAGACTGTATATATCATATCAGACTGTATATATCACATCAGACTGTATATATCATATCAGACTGTATATGTCATATCTATACTGTATATATCACATCAGACTGTATATATCACATCAGACTGTATATATCACATCAGACTGTATATATCACATCAGACTGTATATATCACATCAGACTGTATATATCACATCAGACTGTATATATCACATCAGACTGTATATATCACATCAGACTGTATATATCACATCAGACTGTATATATCACATCAGACTGTATATATATATACTGTATATATCATATCAGACTGTATATATCACATCAGACTGTATATATCATATCAGACTGTATTTATATATACTGTATATATCATATCAGACTGTATATATCTATACTGTATATGTCATATCAGACTGTATATATCATATCAGACTGTATATATCACATCAGACTGTATATATCACATCAGACTGTATATATCACATCAGACTGTATATATCACATCAGACTGTATATATCACATCAGACTGTATATATCACATCAGACTGTATATATCATATCAGACTGTATATATCACATCAGACTGTATATATCATATCAGACTGTATATATCACATCAGACTGTATATATCACATCAGACTGTATATATCACATCAGACTGTATATATCACATCAGACTGTATATATCACATCAGACTGTATATATCATATCAGACTGTATATATCTATACTGTATATATCACATCAGACTGTATATATCTATACTGTATATATCATATCAGACTGTATATATCACATCAGACTGTATATATCATATTAGACTGTATATATCTATACTGTATATATCACATCAGACTGTATATATCTATACTGTATATATCATATCAGACTGTATATATCACATCAGACTGTATATATCACATCAGACTGTATATATCATATCAGACTGTATATATATATACTGTATATATCATATCAGACTGTATATATCATCAGACTGTATATATCTATACTGTATATATCACATCAGACTGTATATATCATATCAGACTGTATATATCATATCAGACTGTATATATCACATCAGGCTGTATATATCATATCAGACTGTATATATCACATCAGGCTGTATATATCATATCAGACTGTATATATCACATCAGGCTGTATATATCACATCAGACTGTATATATCATATCAGACTGTATATATCACATCAGGCTGTATATATCATATCTATCCTGTATATATCACATCAGACCGTATATATCATATCAGACTGTATATATCACATCAGGCTGTATATATCATATCTATCCTGTATATATCACATCAGACCGTATATATCATATCAGACTGTATATATCATATCAGACTGTATATATCACATCAGGCTGTATATATCATATCAGACTGTATATATCACATCAGGCTGTATATATCTATCCTGTATATATCACATCAGACTGTATATATCATATCAGACTGTATATATCACATCAGGCTGTATATATCTAGACTGTATATATCACATCAGACTATATATATCTTATCAGACTGTATATATCATATCACACCTTACATTTCCAAACAGCATTACCCTCCAACCGATCCATTAACCAAAAGCACAATGTCATTTTGTGACTATTACACTGGGTCAGAACAACCCAATACACCAGAGAATAAAACACATTAATAATGTGACCAGCAGTAACAAATGAATCAAATCAAATGGTATCCGTCAAATGCTTCATAAACAACAGGTGTACAGGTATATTAACAGTGAAATGTTTTCTGATGGGCCCAACCATGCAGAGACAAATAAAATAGAGAAATAGAGAAGTAAAACAATAACAGTAATAATAAAAAATAACACAATGAACTAAGTATAACTTGTCACAATACCCATTTCACAATCACAATACCCCATAACGACATCACAATACCCCATAATGACATCACAATACCCCATAATGACATCACAATACCCCATAACGACATCACAATACCCCATAATGACATCACAATACCCCATAATGACATTACAATACCCCATAACGACATCACAATACCCCATAATGACATCACAATAGCCCCATAATGACATCACAATAGCCCCATAATGACATCACAATACCCAATAATGACAAAGCAAAAAATAAAACGGAAATATCGTATTTACATAAGTATTCAGATCCATTACTTAGTACTTTATTGAAGCTCCTTTACCAGTGATTACAGCCTCAAGTCTTCTTGGGTATGACACTACAAGCTTGGCACACCTGTACTCGGGGAGTTTCTCTTCTGAGGAGCGTTGTCATGTGTTCTTTCCGACTGTGTTGTTGTTTGTAGACCATGATAGATTCTTAGTGATGTGGACACCGAGGAACTTAAAGTTCGCGACCCGCTCCACTACAGCCCGACTCTGTGAATAGGGGAGTGCTCGGCCCTGTGTTTCATGTAGTCCACATTGAGGCAGAGAATGTTGTCCTGGCACCACACTGCCAGGTCTCTGACTTCCTCGCTATAGGCTGTCTCATTGTCATCGGTGATCAGGCCTTCCACCGTTGTCTAATCAGCAAATGTAATAATGACCGTTGGTGAACAGGGAGTACAGCCTAAGCATGTACCCCTGAGGGGCCCCCGTGTTTAGAGTCTGTGTGGCAGATGTGTTGTTGCCTGTCCTTACCAGATGGGGGCTGTCCGTTAGGTAGTCCAGGATCCAGTTGCAGAGGGAGCTGTTCATTCCCAGGTTCCTTAGCTTAGTGATTAGCTTGTAGGACACTATGGTGTTGAACGCTGAGCTGTAGTCAGTGATCATATAGCTGTTCATCTTGTTCAAGCGGGATAGGGCAGTGCGGGATAGGGCAGTGCGGGATAGGGCAGTGCGGGATAGGGCAGTGCGGGATAGGGCAGTGCGGGATAGGGCAGTGCGGGATAGGGCAGTGTGGGATAGGGCAGTGCGGGATAGGGCAGTGCGGGATAGGGCAGTGTGGGATAGGGCAGTGCGGGATAGGGCATCTCTGGATCTGTTGAGGCGGTATGTGAATTGGAGTGGGTCAAGGGTGTCTGGGATAATAGTGTTGATTTGATCCCTGACCAGCCTTTCAATTCATTTCATGGCTGTAGATGTGACTGCTACAGGGCGATAGTCATTTAGAGTTACCTTGGCGTTCTTGGGCAGAGGGACTATCTGTTTGAAGGTATTACAGACTGGGTCAGGCAGAAGGTTGAAAATGTCAGTGAAGACACTTGCCAGATGGTCAGGGCATGCTCTGAGTATGCATCCTGGTAATCCATCTGGCCCTGCGGCTTTGTGAATGTTAACCTTTTTAAAGGTCTTACTCACATCAGCTACGGAGAGTGTGATCCCAGTTAACCGGAACAGCTGGTGCTCTCATGCATGGTTCAGTGTTACTTGCCTCGAAGCAAGTGTAGAAAGCATTTCGCTCATCTGTTAGGGTCATGTCACTGGGAAGCTCGCCTCTGTTTATATCTGTCCTGTTTCAGTGGGTAACCTGTACGTGTGTTTTTTTCGTATCCCTACTCCACCTGAGAGAGAGTGGGGTCACGGCCATGGATCAGCCATTATTGACAGCGACCCTTGACCAATTAGGCTTAAGTGCCTTGCTCAAGGGCAGATGGTCTAACCTCTAGGGTATCTGCCGCCTGCATACTTAGCAGTGTGTGTGTGCGTATGCCTCTGACTCCATTGCTCTCTCTGTGTCTCTCTCTGTGTCTCTGTCTCTCTCTGTCTCTCTCTGTGTCTCTGTCTCTCTGTGTGTCTCTGTCTCTCTGTGTGTCTCTGTCTCTCTCTCTGTCTCTGTCTCTCTCTGTGTCTCTGTCTCTCTGTGTGTCTCTGTCTCTCTGTGTGTCTCTGTCTCTCTGTGTGTCTCTGTCTCTCTGTGTGTCTCTGTCTCTCTCTCTGTCTCTCTCTGTCTCTGTCTCTCTCTGTCTCTCTAAGTATAAAGCTATCTGACATGTGAACCGAGTGTGTTGCCTTAGCCTCAGATTGTCTCATATCTCTCACCTCATATGTTAATAATGTGTAAATATATATTTTTTCTATATCTGTTGATTAAGTAGTGGGGGTTGGATTGAGAAACATTAATTACGGTGTAAAAACAAACAGTCAAGTAGCAGGTTGTGAAGTATCATTACTCATATTGTATGAGATACATACACCATTTACATAGAGAGACAGCTGTCTAGGCATCGATCATCTGGAACATGAGAAGTGTTATTCAGAACATCGAGGTGAGAGACTGTGACACAGAGTGCAACAGGGAAGGAAGGAGAGAGAGTGGAGGAAGGAGAGGAGAAAAAGTGATAGAGAGACAGACAGAGGTGGGAGATGAAGAGGTGGGAGATGCAGAGTGGAAAGAGGGAGAGGAAGAGGAGGGAAGGGGAGGAGAGAGTCACAGAGTGGAAAGAGGTAGAGGAGGAGGGAAGGGGAGGAGAGAGTCACAGAGTGGAAAGAGGGAGAGGATGAGGAGGGAAGGGGAGGAGAGAGTTACAGAGTGGAAAGAGGGAGAGGAGGAAGGAGCTATGGAGCGACAGACGCGGAAGGAAGGAGGAAAGATCAACAGTGGAACGAGGCAGGGAGGGAAAGGAGGAGGAAGTAAAGAGTGAAGGAGGGAGGGAAAGAAAGTAGTGTTGGGGAAAAATGTGCTATTGTTAAATATCGCAATAGTATTTTGGATAATATTATGTTGATATTTGACTCCAAGTATCGAGTTCTAAGAAACAGTTATAATACAAAAAATAAGTAATTATTCAGACCCCTTCAGTATAGATATTAATAAGTTATTTGAGGTAGATACACTTCATTCAGAAAGTATTCCGACCCCTTGACTTTTTCCACATTTTGTTACGTTACAGCCTTATTCTAAAATGTATAAAATAGTTGTTTTTCCCCACATCAATCTACACACAATACCCCGTAATGACAAAGAAAAACAGAATTTATATTTTTGGGGGTAATTTATGAAATATCAATTTACATAAGTATTCAGACCCTTTACTCAGTACGTTGTTGAAGCACCTTTGGCAGCGATTATAGCCTCTAGTCTTCTTGGGTATGACGCTACAAGCTTGGCTCACCTGTATTTGGGGAGTTTCTCACATTATTCTCTGCAGATCCTCTCAAGCTCTGTCATGTTGGATGGGGAGCGTTGTTGCACAGATATTTTTAGGTCTCTCCAAAGATGTTTGATCGGGTTCCAGTCCGGGCTCTGGCTGGACCACTCAAGGTCATTCAGAGAATGATCCTGAAGCCACTCCTGTGTTGTATTGGCTGTGTGCTTAGGGTCGTTGTCCTGTTGGATGATGAACCTTCATCCTAGTCTGAGCGCTCTGGAGCAGGTTTTCATCAAGGATCTCTCTGTACTTTGCCTCGATCCTGACTAGTTTCCCAGTCCCTGCCGTAGAAAAACATCCTCACAGCATGATGCTGCCACCATCATACTTCACCGTAGGGATGGTGCCGGGTTTCCTCCAGATGTGACGATTGGCATTTAGGCATATAGAGTACAATCTTGGTTTCATCAGACCAGATAATCTTGTTTCTCATGGTCTGAGAGTTTTTAGGTGCATTTTGTCAAACTTCTAGTGGGATGTGGTGCCTTTTACTGAGGAGAGGCTTCCATCTGACAACTCTACCATGAAGACCTGATTGGTGGTGTGCTGAAGAGATGGTTGTCCTTCTGGAAGGTTCTCCCATCTCCACAGAGGAACTCTAGAGCTCTCTCAGAGTGACTATCAGGTTCTTGGTCACCTCCTTGACCAAGAACCTTCTCCCCCATTGCTCAGTTTGCCCGGGCGGCCAGATATAGGAAGAGTCTTGGTGGTTCCAAACTTCTTCTGTTTAACCTCTCTAGTGTATGTGGGACGCTAGCATCCCACCTGGCCAATATCTAGTGAGATTGCAAAGCGCCAAATTCAAATACAGAAATACTCATCATAAAAACTCAGAAAAGATACAACTATTAAACATAGGTTTAAAGATTAACTTCTTGTGAATCCAACCACGGTGTCAGATTTAAAAGATGCTTTACGGTGAAAGCATACCATGCAGTTATCTGAGAACATCGCCCAGCAGACAAATCATTACAAACAGTAACCAGCCAAGTAGAAGAGTTACACAAGTCAGATAAAATTAATCCCTTACCTTTGATGATCTTCATATGTTTGCACACAGAAGACAGTCATTTATTCAATAAATGTTCCTTTTGTTCGATAAAGTCTCTCTTTATATCCGAAACCTCAGTTTTGTTTGCGCGTTTTCTTCAGGAATCCACAGGCTCAAATGCAGTCACAACAGGCAGACAATTTTTTTTTCAAAAAAGTCCATAGAAACATCTCAAACCATGTTTATATTCAATCCTCGGGTTGTTTTTAGCCTAAATGATCTATAATATTTCAACCGAACAATAACGTCGTCAGTATAAAAGGTAAACAAGAAAGACACTCTGGTCGCGCATGAAAAAGCTCTGTGACACGGCAGGGTCCACTCATTCAGACTGCTCTTACTCCCTCATTTTTCAGAATACAAGCCTGAAACAATTTCTAAAGACTGTAGACATCTACTGGAAGGAACTGCAATTTGAGTCCTAAGTCAATGGATACGGTAATGGCATTGAATAGAAAACTGCAAACAAACAAAAATTCCTACTTCCTGAATCGATTTCTCTCAGGTTTTCGCCTGCCAAATCAGTTCTGTTACACTCACAGACGTTTTTTCAAGAGTTTTGGAAACCTTATAGTGTTTTCTATCCAAATATACTAATTACATGCATATCCTATCTTCTGGACCCGAGTAGAAGGCAGTCTAATTTGGGCATGCTTTTCATCTAAAATTCCAAATGCTGCCCCCTACCCTAGAGAAGTTAAGAATGACGGAGACAACTGTGTTCTTGGGGACCTTCAAAGATGCATAATTGTTTTGGTACCCTTCCCCAGATTTGTGCCATGACACAATCCTGTCTCAGAGTTCTACGGACAATTCCTTTGAACTCATGGCAGGGTTTTTGCTCTGACATGCACTGTTCACTGTGGGACCTTATATACCTCTTGGATATATACCTCTTGGCGTTATTTTAATTTTTGGATGAAAAACGTTCCCGTTTTAAACAAGATATTTTGTCACGAAAAGATACTCGACTATGCATATAATTTACAGTTTTGGAAAGAAAACATTCTGACGTTTCCAAAACTGCAAGGATATTGTCTGTGAGTGCCACAGAACTGATGTTACAGGCGAAACCCACATACAAATCCAATCAGGAAGTGCCACATTTTTTTAAACTGCCTCAAGCCAATGACTCCTTATATGGCTGTGAAGGAGCTAGGAGTGAGCTTACGTTATCCACGTTTTCCCCAAGGTGTCTACAGCATTGTGACGTCTTTTTAGGCATTTCCATTGGAGAATGGCTGGAAGGGACCGTATAGGGCGAGTGGTCGCATGGTGTCTCCCAGAGAAAATCTTGCGTAAAATACTGAGGTAGCCATTTTTCCAATCGTTTCTTATGAGAAACCAACTGCCTCGACGGATATATTATCGAATACATATGTTAAAAACACCTTGAGGATGGATCCTAAACAACGTTTGTCGTGTTTCTGTCGATATTATGGAGCAAATTTTGAAAAAAGTTTGGCGTTATAGTTGAAGTATTTTTCGGTCGATTTCTCAGCCAAGCAGGATGAACAAACGGGACCTTTTTTGCCTACAAAAATATAATTTTTTGGAAAAAAGAAACATTTGCTATCTAACTGGGAGTCTACTGAGTGAAAGCATCTGAAGTTCTGAAGGTAAATTATTTAATTTGGTTGCTTTTCTTATTTCCGTGAAAATGTTGCCTGCTGCCAGCACAGCCTAGCATAGCATTATGCTATGATAAACTTACATAAATGCTTGTCTAGCTTTGGCTGTAACGCATATTTTGAAAATCTGAGATGACAGTGTTGTTAACAAGCTAAGCTTGTGTTTGAATATATTTATTTCATTTCATTTGGGATTTTCATGAATAGGAAAAGTTGCGTTATGGTAATGAGCTTGAGGCTATGATTACGCTCCCGGATACGGGTTTGCTAGTCGCAAGAAATAGACAGGTGTGTGCCCTTTCAAATCATTTACAATCAATTGAATTTACCAGAGGTGGTCTCCAATCAAGTTGTAGAAACATCTCATGGATGATCAATGGAAACAGGATTCACCTGAGCTGAATTTCGATTCTTATAGCAAAGGGTCTGAATACATATGTAAATAAGGTATTTCTGTTTTTAAGTTTTATTAATTTGAAACTATTTCTGAAAACCAGTTTTCAGTTCGTTATTATGGGGTATTGTGATGTCATTATGGGGTATTGTGACGTCATTATGGGGTATTGTGATGTCATTATGGGGTATTGTGTGTAGATTTCTGAGTAGTTTTTTATACATAATCCATTTTAGAACAAGGCTGTAATGTAACAAAATGTGGAAAAAGTCAAAGGGTCTGAATACTTTCCGAAGGCACTGTATACATTTATTGGTAGCATTAGCTGGCTCTAGTTAGCTGTACCTGTGCCAAAACTACAATATTTTTAATCCTATAGTTTTTTCTCCAGAATTTTTTAAAAATAGTGATCCAACATATTTTAAGCACTTTCATTTCTGATCAAAACAAATGTTCTCATGATCTCTCGTGTCTCTCTGCAGCAGACACATAGTTAGGAATCTGTTTGGAACATCAAATCCCAATATCGAATCCCAAAACATATAGAATTGCAGAATTGCAATACATACCGTATTGGCACCTAAGTATTGTGATAATATTGTATTGTGAGGTCCCTGCCCTAAAAGAAAGGAGTGGGTCGTCTCATGTCATCCACGCCGTGGAGGCAATTTGGCAACATAAATTACCCAGACCTCTCACTGTTTCTGCTGTCATGGCGATGGAATGGAGCCATCTATTACTCTATTGTTACTTGTCAGGACGCTAGCTGCACCGCGTGACAGTGAACTGGGTGGGTGTCTGTCTGCATGTGTGTGTGCAGGATGTTAACTCTCTCTATATCTGGTCTCTCTCTCTCTCTCTCTTCTCTCTTTTGCCTCTCTCTCTGATCTCAATTCAATTCAAGGGGCTTGGGAAGCATGGGAAACATGTGTTAACATTGCCAAAGCAAGTGAGGTAGATAATATACAAAAGTGAAACTAAAGTGAATATAAACAATAAAAATTAACAGTAAACATTACACACAAAGAAGTTTCAAAACAATAAAGACATTACAAATGTCACATGATATATATATATATATATATATATATATATATATATATATATATATACAGTGTTGTAACAATGTACAAATGGTTAAAGTACACAAGGGAAAATAAATAAGCATAAATATGGGTTGTATTTACAATGGTGTTTGTTCTTCACTGGTTGCCCTTTTCTTGTGGCAACAGGTCACAAATATTGCTGCTGTGATTGCACACTGTGGAATTTCACCCAGTAGATATGGGAGTTTATCAAAATGTATTTGTTTTCGAATTCTTTGTGGATCTGTGTAATCTGAGGGAAATATGTCTCTCTAATATGGTCATACATTGGGCAGGAGGTTAGGAAGTGCAGCTCAGTTTCCAGCTCATTTTGTGGGCAGTAAGCACATAGCTCACTGCCCACGTCGTCCTTTCTCAATAGCAAGTCTATGCTCACTAAGTCTGTCATAGTCAAAGCTTTACTTAAGTTTTGGTCAGTCACAGTGGTCAGGTATTCTGCCACTGTGTACTCTCTGTTTAGGGCCAAATAGCATTCTAGTTTGCTCTGTTTTTTTGTTAATTCTTTCCAATGTGTCAAGTAATTATCTTTTTGTTTAATCATGATTTGGTTGGGTCTAATTGTGCTGCTGTCCTGGGGCTCTGTGGGGTGTGTTTGTGTTTTTGAATAGAGCCCCAGGACCAGCTTGCTTAGGGGACTCTTCTCCAGGTTCATCTCTCTGTAGGTGATGGCTTTGTTATGGAAGGTTTGGGAATCGCGTCCTTTTAGGTGGTTGTAGAATTTAACGCCTCTTTTCTGGATTTTGATAATTAGTGGGTATCGTCCCAATTCTGCTCTGCATGCATTATTTGGTGTTCTACGTTGTACACAGAGGATATTTTTGCAGAATTCTGCGTGCAGAGTCTCAATTTGGTGTTTGTCCCATTTTGTGAAGTCTTGGTTGGTGAGCGGACCCCAGACCTCACAACCATAAAGGGCAATGGGCTCTATGACTGATTCAAGTATTTTTAGCCAGATCCTAATTGGTATGTTGAAATGTATGTTCCTTTTGATGGCATAGAATGCCCTTCTTGCCTTGTCTCTCAGATTCTTCACAGCTTTGTGGAAGTTACCTGTGGCGTTGATGTTTAGGCCAAAGTATGTATAGTTTTTTTGTGTGCTCTAGGGATGGAATTTGTATTTGTGGTCCTGGCGACTGGACCTCTTTTGGAACACCATTATTTTGGTCTTACTGAGTTTTACTGTCAGGGGCCAGGTTTGGCAGAATCTGTGCAGAAAATCTAGGTGCTGCTGTAGGCACTCCATTGGTTGGTGACAGAAGCACCAGATCATCAGCAAACAGTAGACATTTGACTTCAGACTCTAGTAGGGTGATGCCGGGAGCTGCAGACTTTTCTAGTGCCCGCGCCAATTCGTTGATATATATGTTGAAGAGGGTGGGGCTTAAGCTGCATCCCTGTCTCACCCCACAACCCTGTGTGAAGAAATGTGTGTGTTTTTTGCCAATTTTAACTGCACACTTGTTGTTTGTGTACATGGATTTTATAATGTCGTATGTTTTACCCCCAACACCACTTTCCATCAATTTGTACAGCAGATCCTCGTGCCAAATTGAGTCAAATTAATCTGGTAAAAAGCCAATTTGACATTTGCTCAGTACATTGTTTTCATTGAGGAAATGTACGAGTCTGCTGTTAATGATAATGCAGAGGGTTTTCCCAAGGTTACTGTTGACGCATATTCCACGGTAGTTATTGGGGTCAATCTCTCTCTCTCTCTCTCTCTCTCTCTCTCTCTCTCTCTCTCTCTCTCTCTCTCTCTCTCTCTCTCTCTCTCTCTCTCTCTCTCTCTCTCTCTCTCTCTCTCTCTCTCTCTCTCTCTCTCTCTCTCTCTCTCTCTCTCTCAATTCAGAATGCCTAATAAATTCTTGATTTTGAATTGAAGTAGTAAACAGAATTTAAACATGAATTTGTATTGAGGAAATATAATTGAATGCAATGATCTCCAAATGCTTCTTCTATTCTATATTAGGTATAGTCTATACAAATATACAGTTGAAGTCGGGAGTTACACTTAGCTTGCAGTCAAATGCGGCGACCCATCCTGGATCCGGTATCGTGACTACGGCTCAAGCTCATTACCATAACGCTAAATGCAAAAAAATATTCTTAGAAATATTTAACCTCCACACATTAACAAGTCCAATAGCTCAAATGAAAGATAAACACCTTGTTCATCTACCCAGCAAGTCAGATTTCTAAAATGTTTTACGGCGAAAACATAGCACATATTTATATTAGACCACCACCGAAACAAAAGACGAGAGGCAGCCATTTTGTCCCAGAAAATATAAAATTATAAAAGCAGGATTAAAAAATAAATCATTCACTAACCTTTTGAAAATCTTCATCAGATGACAGTAATAGTACATGTTACACAATATTTTTTTTTTTCAATAATATGCCATTTATATCCATAAATCTCTGTTTACAATGACGACATTTCAAAAAATGCTACTCAAATGTCCGGAGAAATGATGATAGCTCCGACAGATAACGTTAGATAACAAGCAATAAACATGACTAAATATACATGTTCTACATATAGTTACAAAGATACACTTCTTCTTAATGCAACCGCTGTATTACATTTATTTTTAACGTTACAGAATTCATACACTGGCTATACAATGAGACGGCGCTCAGATATTAGCAGTATGTCTCCTCTACGTTTGGAGTCCACAGAAACCCAAAATAACCACATAAATATTCCCTTACCTTTGATGTTCTTCGATCAGAAGACGTAGAAGGAGTCATACTTACCCAATACATAGTTTGGTTTCACGTTGTGTGTCTCTGTATTAGCATATGCTAACAGCTTCAGCTGAAATGCACCCAAAATGACTTCTGATCCCGCACTCTTGCGCATCAAAACTTCAAATTTACATATTATATGTCGACTAAACTGGTCAAACTATGTGCAGAATCGAGCTTTATGATGTTTTTAGCATGTAAAACAATGATCAGCGCGAACAGACAAACCGCCTTCAATTGCTGTTCCTTGGAAAAGAACGTGCCCCAAATCGGCCGCGCGCAATAGAGTGCATGTATTTGAGAGTGACCCGAACATTTTTGCCCGCCAAACGACGAGGGCTCGCGGGATTCTCACAATGAACGCGCCATTTGAAAGCAGGCATCGCGCTGAACACATACATACTGTTCCCAGATCGGTAGCTGCCTGGGAAGGGTGGGGGTGATGACGTCAAAGTTGACCCAACTTTTCTCTTGACAAGAGAAGAGTTTGGGAGAAAGGCTGCCCTGAGAGTTCTGCTTTACATACAGACATAATTTAAATGGTTTTAGAAACTTTAGAGTGTTTTCTATTCAATAATAATTATTATATGCATATATTAGCAATTTTGGGAAAAAATATTTTCAGTTTACTATGGCACGCACTTCCTCCAAAGGGGGCAGTATTGAGGCCTAGTCTTAAGAGGTTAAATCTTGTTTTTCAACCACTCCACAAATTTCTTGTTAACGAACTATAGTTTTGGCAAGTTGGTTAGGACATCTACTTTGTGCATGACACAAGTAATTTTTCCAACAGTTGTTTGCAGACATTATTTCCCTTATAATTCACTGTATCACAATTCTAGTGGGTCAGAAGTTTACATACACTAAGTTGACTGCCTTTAAACAGATTGGAAAATTCCAGAAGATTATGTTATGTCTTTAGAAGCTTCTAATAGGCTAATTGACATCATTTGAGTCTATTGGAGGTGGACCTGTGGATGTATTTCAAGGCCTACCTTCAAACTCAGTGCCTGTTTGCTTGACATCACGGGAAAATCAAAAGAAATCAGAGACCTCCAAAATTGTAGACCTCCACAGGTCTGGTTCATCCTTGGGAGCAATTTCCAAAAGCCTGAAGGTACCACGTTCATCAGTACAAACAATAGTATGCAAGTATAAACACCATGGGACCACGTAGCCATCATACCGCTCAGGAAGGAGACGCGTTCTGTCTGCTAGAGATGGATGTACTTTGGTGCGAAAAGTGGAAACCAGCCAGAACAACAGCAAATGACCTTGTGAAGATGCTGGAGGAAACAGGTGGTGGAAATAGGTACAAAAGTATCTATATCCACAGTAAAACGAGTCCTATATCGACATAACCTGAAAGGTCGCTCAGCAAGGAAGAAGCCACTGCTCCAAAACCGCCACAAAAAAAGCCAGACTACAGTTTGGAACTGCATATGGGGACAAAAATCACACTTTTTGAAGAAATGTCCTCTGGACTGATGAAACAAACATAGAAATGTTTGGCCTTAATGACCATTCTTATCTTTGGAGAAAAAGGGCGAGGCTTGCAAGCCGAATAACACCATCCCAACCGTGAAGCAAGGGGGTGGCAGCATCATGTTGTGGGGGTGCATTGCTGCAGGAGGGACTGGTGCACTTCACAAAATTGATGGCATCATGAGGTGGAAATTTACGTGGATATATTGAAGCAACATCTCAAGACATCAGTCAGGAAGTTAAAGCTTGGTTGCAAATGGTTCTTCCAAATAGACAATGACCCCAAGCATACTTCCAAAGTTGTGGCAAAATGGCTTAAGGACAACAAAGTCAAGGTATTGGAGTGGCCATGACAAAGCCCTGACCTCAATCCTCCTTTGTGGGCAGAACTGAAAACGTGTGTGTGTGCAAGGAGGCCTACAAACCTGACTCAGTTACACCAGCTCTGTCAGGAGGAATGGGCCAAAATTCACCAACTTATTATGGGAAGCTTATGGAAGGCTACCCAAAACGTTTGGCCCAAGTTAAAACAATTAAAAGGCAATGCTACCAAATACTAATTGAGTGTATGTAAACGTTTGACCCAATGAGAATGTGGTGAAAGAAATAAATCATCCTCTCAACTATTATTCTGACATTTCACATTCTTAAAATAGAGTGGTGATTCTAACTGACCTAAAACAGGGATTGTTTTAATATGATTAAATGTCAGGAATTGTGAAAAACTGAGTTTAAATGAAGTTGGCTAAGGTGTATGTAAAGTTCCGTCTTCAACTGTACATCATGTCCAAAACATCAAACATGTCATTATGTACATACATATAAAACTATTGACTATCAGGACAAACTTAAAATTGATGATCAAAGGAAAACAAAACCTGTATGTGGATATTCTAAGTTATTACATTTAATTTATCAATATGGGGGAAAATACTACATGTCCCAGAATGCATTAGTTCCCATTTTCTAAATCAACACAAAATGGCTGCCCTGTCACAACAAGCTTAGAGATGTGATGTGGTTGATGCTTCTTTACCGCCCTCAAATTCACTAAGAGGGTTTTGGATGCAAGGACTTTTGGGCCCAATTACTCTGTCATTACAAAACTCAATGCGGTCTAATATAATGGCATTGGTTGTCGAGAAAATATAATTGGCTATTGTAAGCACTTAGGTCAAAAGTGTATGTGAATATTGTTCCCGGAGAAAAGTGACATGAACTTTGGTATCTGGAGGTTGTGACCTATCAGAGTCAATGAAACTCTCATGTTGTACGACTGACTGTAATATCTTTGAATTTCACTGAATTAAAAATGATATTTCCTCGTCACTCAAACTAAAAAAAAAGTCTGAATCTACGTCCTGTGGGGTGTGGCCAATTCAATTTTGATTTTCAACTCATGAGTTGAATGGGAGTCAATTTCAAAATTCTGAATTGAACGCAACACTGCTATATAGTGCATTATGGGCCCTGGCCAGAAGTAGCGTACTATATAGGACATAGGGTTCCATTTGGAACAGACATATATTATATATTTATTCACATATATATCTATATTTTAATCCTCTTATTATGTTACAGGTACATTTGACCCATTTCCGCGTTTGAGTTGCCCAAAATACTAGTTAAGCTCTTTTTGTTCTCCATGAAATTAAATAACATTTCCTCATTTAGGGTCATGAACCTTTAACCTTTAAGATGCCAGACACACTGATGTGTTGTGAAATGTCTGTGTAGATTTTATATTACAAACATGGATGTTGTGGGTCCTTTTGACCCAGAGTTTTTCATGTGTATAGATCTTTGCACAGGTCCAAAATAAACAAGTGTCTCTGATGTATTTTTGTTTCGACTGCTTCTGGATTCACTTTTATAATTACGTTTTGGTGAAAGTTACGTTTTGGTGAAAGTGAGCTTTCCCAAGCTGTCTCTTTCTCATTGCTAAGCAGCAGATCTCTGATACAGACACTCCAAAAAATGAGCTCCAAACAGAAAATGCTTGTTTGTGAGAAAGGAAATATGTTTAACAAAATAGTTCAATATATTGTTTTCAAATCAAATGTTTTATTTCTTCTTTCTGAAATGTCTGACAAGACAAAATCAAGTTTTGGATGTTTTTACTTTGACTATCTTGAGTGTGTTTAAATTAAACTGTGCGGGTCAATCTGACCCATAACACAATGGATGTAGTTTTTTACTCTCAGCAATGCCACTCCTGGGTTAATGTCACTCCTGGGTTAATGTCACTCCTGGGATGATGGAAATGAAAAATGAAAATCCTTGCATCATAAATCCCAACTTCTGTAATGACTGGGATTTATGATGGTTCAGGTATACATCACACAGTCATATAACTTGTATTCTGGCACAGGACATTGCTAGTCTCTTCCCTAGAGGATTGGGGATTTAACATGAGGATATTGGATGTAAAATGTGTTTAGCTCTGGCCAAAAAGTATTGTCATTTCAGATTCACCCTATATGACCCTGCAATGTCAGTTAAGAGTAAACTGTCCCTTTAACAGTGTATCTCTCCTCCTGTATTGTGGGTGAACTGTCCCTTTAACAGTGTATCTCTCCTCCTGTAATGTGGGTGTACTGTCCCTTTAACAGTGTATCTTTCCTCCTGTAATGTGGGTGAGCTGTCCCTTTAACAGTGTATCTTTCCTCCTGTAATGTGGGTGTACTGTCCCTTTAACAGTGTATCTCTCCTCCTGTAATGTGGGTGAACTGTCCCTTTAACAGTGTATCTCTCCTCCTGTAATGTGGGTGAACTGTCCCTTTAACAGTGTATCTCTCCTCCTGTAATGTGGGTGAACTATCCCTTTAACAGTGTATCTTTCCTCCTGTAATGTGTGTGTACTGTCCCTTTAACAGTGTATCTTTCCTCCTGTAATGTGGGTGAACTGTCCCTTTAACAGTGTATCTCTCCTCCTGTAATGTGGGTGAACTGTCCCTTTAACAGTGTATCTTTCCTCCTGTAATGTGGGTGTACTGTCCCTTTAACAGTGTATCTTTCCTCCTGTAATGTGGGTGTACTGTCCCTTTAACAGTGTATCTTTCCTCCTGTAATGTGGGTGAGCTGTCCCTTTAACAGTGTATCTTTCCTCCTGTAATGTGGGTGAGCTGTCCCTTTAACAGTGTATCTTTCCTCCTGTAATGTGGGTGAGCTGTCCCTTTAAATCCAAACCAATGTTGTATGAGTATCTTTTGAACTATCCATCTAATATCTCTCCCTGTAATGTGGGTGAACTTAGTGGATAGCAGCTTTATACGTAGTTTTCTTTGTACATAATATACCTGCCATCATTTTTTTTATGACCGATAACAGCTTCCGGATATCAGAACAGCGTTTACTAACCTCAATTTGGACAAACATTTCTACTTCAAAAAGTTTGCAGCTCTGGACTTTCTGCTTTCTCTGGAAGAGAAGCCCTGATCTCCGGGAATCAAAAGAGAAAGCCGCGGTGAAAGAGACGCACGCGAGTCGGAACCCTGGTCAGACGTGTAATCACTGGAGAACAAACTGGATAGGAGCTATCCTATCTTACCTGAAAAAACTGTAATATCCTATGTTTCTCAAGAGTAGTGGCTGAACGAGTACATGGACATGCGTCTCAATGGTTTTTCTATGCATCGTCAATACCGGACAGCAGATTTGAGTAAGATGAGGGGAGGAGGAGTTTGTCGCTTTGTTAAAAACAGCTAGTGCACGATCTCTAATGTTAAAACGTTTTTTTTGCTTGACTGAGTTATAATGACGCATGATAAGTTGCACACCATAATATTTACTTTCATTTATATTTTTCGTCGATGTCCATTTACCACAACAATCCGATGTTGGCACTAAGACCACACTCAATGAGCTGTGTAGGGTCATAAGCAAACAAGTTAAGGCACATTCAGAGGCGGTGTTTCTCGTGGCTGGTGATTTTAATACAAAGAAACTGACATCTGTTTTACCACATTTTTACCAGCACATCACCCGTGCAAATAGAGGTGACAAAACTCTAGATCAGCTTTATTCCACACACAGAAACACGTACAAGGCCCTCCATTTGGAAATTCTGACCATAGCTCTATCCTCCTACTTCCTGCTTACAAGCAAAAACTCAAACAGGAAGAACCAGTGACGTGCTCAATACTGAAGTGGTCTGATGAAGCGGGTGCTAAGCTACAGGACTGGTTCGATAGCACAGATTGGAATATGTTCCGAGATTCATACGATGACATTGGGGAGTTTTACCACAGCAGTCACCGGCTTCATTAATGACTGTATGGGCGACTTTGTCCCCACAGTGACCATAACCCCCGACGACAGCCACTGTTAAAGGGACAGACTGTTCTCTCTACTACCGCACGGCAAGCGGTACCAGTGCTTCAAGTCTGGAACCAACAGGACCCTGAACAGCTTCTACCCCCAAGCCATTAGACTGCTAAACAAGACTGACAAACAAGACTGCTAGACAAGACTGCTAAACAAGACTGCAAGACAAGACTGCTAGACATGACTGCTAGACAAGACTGCCAGACAAGACTGCCAGACAAGACTGCCAAACAAGACTGCTAGACCAGACTGCTAAACAAGACTGCCAAACAAGACTGCTAAACAAGACTGCTAAACAAGACTGCTAGACAAGACTGCCAAACAAGACTGCTAGACAAGACTGCCAAACAAGACTGCCAGACAAGACTGCCAGACAAGACTGCCAGACAAGACTGCCAGACAAGACTGCCAAAAAAGACTGCTAGACCAGACTGCTAAACAAGACTGCTAGACAAGACTGCTAGACAAGACTGCTAGACAAGACTGCTAGACAAGACTGCCAAACAAGACTGCCAGACAAGACTGCCAGACAAGACTGCCAGACAAGACTGCTAGACAAGACTGCCAGACAAGAGTGCTAGACAAGACTGCTAGACAAGACTGCCAAACAAGACTGCAAGACAAGACTGCTAGACAAGACTGCCAGACAAGACTGCCAGACAAGAGTGCTAGACAAGACTGCTAGACAAGACTGCCAAACAAGACTGCTAGACAAGACTGCTAGACAAGACTGCTAGACAAGACTGCTAGACAAGACTGCCAGACAAGACTGCCAGACAAGAGTGCTAGACAAGACTGCTAGACAAGACTGCCAAACAAGACTGATAGACAAGACTGCTAGACAAGACTGCTAAACAAGACTGCTAGACAAGACTGCTAAATAGCTAATCAAATGGCAACCCGGACCACCTGCATTGACCCTTTATTTGTATATTTTATTTCTTATTTCACCTTTATTTAACCAGGTAGACTAGTTGAGAACACCTTTATTTAACCAGGTAGGCTAGTTGAGAACACCTTTATTTAACCAGGTAGGCTAGTTGAGAACACCTTTATTTAACCAGGTAGACTAGTTGAGAACACCTTTATTTAACCAGGTAGACTAGTTGAGAACACCTTTATTTAACCAGGTAGACTAGTTGATAACACCTTTATTTAACCAGGTAGACTAGTTGAGAACACCTTTATTTAACCAGGTAGACTAGTTGAGAACACCTTTATTTAACCAGGTAGGCTAGTTGAGAACACCTTTATTTAACCAGGTAGACTAGTTGAGAACACCTTTATTTAACCAGGTAGAATAGTTGAGAACACCTTTATTTAACCAGGTAGACTAGTTGAGAACACCTTTATTTAACCAGGTAGACTAGTTGAGAACACAATTTAACCAGGTAGGCTAGTTGAGAACACCTTTATTTAACCAGGTAGACTAGTTGAGAACACCTTTATTTAACCAGGTAGACTAGTTGAGAACACCTTTATTTAACCAGGTAGACTAGTTGAGAACACCTTTATTTAACCAGGTAGACTAGTTGATAACACCTTTATTTAACCAGGTAGGCTAGTTGAGAACACCTTTATTTAACCAGGTAGACTAGTTGAGAACACCTTTATTTAACCAGGTAGACTAGTTGAGAACACCTTTATTTAACCAGGTAGACTAGTTGAGAACACCTTTATTTAACCAGGTAGACTAGTTGAGAACAACTTTATTTAACCAGGTAGACTAGTTGAGAACAAGTTCTCATTTGCAACTGTGACCTGGCCAAGATAAAGCTTAGCAGTGTGAACAGACAACAACACAGAGTTACACATGGAGTAAACAATAAACAAGTCAATAACACAGTAGAAAACAAATAATCTATATACATTGTGTGCAAAAGGCATGAGGAGTTAGGCAATAAATAGGCCATAGGAGTGAATAATTACAATTGAGCAGATTAACACTGGAGTGATAAATTATCAGATGAACATGTGCAGGTAGAGATACTGGTGTGCAAAAGAGCAGAAAAGTAAATAAAATAAAAACAGTATGGGGATGAGGTAGGTAAATTGGGTGGTCTATATACCGATGGACTATGTACAGCTGCAGCGATCGGTCAGCTGCTCCGATAGCAGATGTTTGAAGTTGGTGAGGGAGATAAAAGTCTCCAACTTCAGAGATGTTTGTAATTCGTTCCAGTCGCAGGCAGCAGAGAACTGGAAGGAAAGGCGGCCAAATTAGGTGTTGGCTTTAGGGATGATCAGTGAAATACACCTGCTGGAGCGCGTGCTACGGGTGGGTGTTGCCATCGTGACCAGTGAACTGACTCTACGCAAACACACTGGACTCTACCCACACACTGGACTCTACCCACACACTGGACTCTACCCACACACTGGACTCTACCCACACACTGGACTCTACCCACACACTGGACTCTACCCACACACTGGACTCTACCCCACACACTGGACTCTACCCCACACACTGGACTCTACCCCACACACCGGACTCTACCCCACACACCGGACTCTACCCCACACACCGGACTCTACCCCACACACCGGACTCTACCCACACACCGGACTCTACCCACACACCGGACTCTACCCACACACCGGACTCTACCCACACACCGGACTCTACCCACACACCGGACTCTACCCACACACCGGGCTCTACCCACACAATGGACTCTACCCACACACCGGACTCTACCCACATCGTGGACTCTACCCACACACTGGGCTCTACCCACACACTGGGCTCTACCCATACACTGGGCTCTACCCACACAGTGGGCTCAACCCATACACTCGCAAATACCTACTTATATGTACATAGCTACTTCAATTACCTGATACCCACACACCGGACTCTAACCACACACCGGACTCTAACCACACACTGGACTCTACCCACACACTGGACTCTACCCACACACTGGACTCTACTAACCCTGCACATCGACTCAGTACAGGTACTTCCTGTATATAGCCGTGTTATTACCTGGTACTTCCTGTATATAACCATGTTTTTACCTGGTACCCCTGCACATCGACTCAGTACAGGTACTTCCTGTATATAGCCGTGTTATTACCTGGTACCCCTGCACATCGACTCAGTACAGGTACTTCCTGTATATAACCATGTTATTACCTGGTACCCCCTGCACATCGACTCAGTACAGGTTACTTCCTGTATATAACCAAGTGTTAGTCTACCTGGTTTACCCCTGCACATCGACTCAGTTGTTTACAGGTACTTCCTGTATATAACCACCTGTTATTACCTGGTACTTCCTGTTATATAACCATGTTATTTCACTGTTAGTCCTGCACCTGACTGTTTACAGGTATTTCCTGTATATAACCGTGTTATTACCTGGCATTTCCTGTTAGTCAACACTCAGTACAGGTACTTCCTGTATATAACCATGTTGTTTACCTGGCATTTCACTGTTATCGACTCAGTTTACAGGTACTTCCTGTTATAACCATGTTATTACCTGGTATTTCCTGTATATAACCACCTGTTATTACATGCATTTCACTGTTAGTCTACACCTGTTGTTTACCAAGCATTTCACTGTTAGTCTACACCTGTTGTTTACCAAGCATTTCACTGTTAGTCTACACCTGTTGTTTACCAAGCATTTCACTGTTACTACACCTGTTGTTTACCAAGCATTTCACTGTTAGTCTCCATCTGTTGTTTACCAAGCATTTCACTGTTAGTCTACACCTGTTGTTTACCAAGCATTTCACTGTTAGTCTCCACCTGTTGTTTACCAAGCATTTCACTGTTAGTCTCCACCTGTTGTTTACCAAGCATTTCACTGTTAGTCTACACCTGTTGTTTACCAAGCATTTCACTGTTAGTCTACACCTGTTGTTTACCAAGCATTTCACTGTTAGTCTCCACCTGTTGTTTACCAAGCATTTCACTGTTAGTCTCCACCTGTTGTTTACCAAGCATTTCACTGTTAGTCTCCACCTGTTGTTTACCAAGCATTTCACTGTTAGTCTACACCTGTTGTTTACCAAGCATTTCACTGTTAGTCTCCACCTGTTGTTTACCAAGCATTTCACTGTTAGTCTCCACCTGTTGTTTACCAAGCATTTCACTGTTAGTCTACACCTGTTGTTTACCAAGCATTTCACTGTTAGTCTCCACCTGTTGTTTACCAAGCATTTCACTGTTAGTCTCCACCTGTTGTTTACCAAGCATTTCACTGTTAGTCTCCACCTGTTGTTTACCAAGCATTTCACTGTTAGTCTCCACCTGTTGTTTACCAAGCATTTCACTGTTAGTCTACACCTGTTGTTTACCAAGCATTTCACTGTTAGTCTACACCTGTTGTTTACCAAGCATTTCACTGTTAGTCTCCACCTGTTGTTTACCAAACGTGTGAAAAATAAAATGTGATTTTAGTGAACTATCGTTTTAACTTCAAACTTGAATAACTATTTAATGTTGATTTAACTATAGTTTAACTATATCAATGAGAGACCCCTTGACAGTTTCTCTCTCCCCTCCTCCCCTCTTTCAGACGGACGGGCTCCAGCGACAGTGAGGACAACTTCATCATGTTATATACAGTATGTGAACTGTAATGGCGGTGAACTAATATTTACAGTGTTGGTCCCTTTCAGACGGACGGGCTCCAGCGACAGTGAGAACAACATCATCATGTTATATACAGTATGTGAACTGTAATGGTGGTGAACTAATATTTACAGTGTTGGTCTCTTTCAGACGGACGGGCTCCAGCGACAGTGAGGACAACTTCATCATGTTATTTACAGTATGTGAACTGTAATGGAGGTGAACTAATATTTACAGTGTTGGTCTCTTTCAGACGGACTGCTCCAGCGACAGTGAGGACAACTTCATCATGTTATTTACAGTATGTGAACTGTAATGGCGGTGAACTAATATTTACAGTGTTGGTCTCTTTCAGACGGACGGGCTCCAGCGACAGTGAGGACAACATCATCATGTTATATACAGTATGTGAACTGTAATGGTGGTGAACTAATATTTACAGTGTTGGTCTCTTTCAGACGGACGGGCTCCAGCGACAGTGAGGACAACTTCATCATGTTATTTACAGTATGTGAACTGTAATGGCGGTGAACTAATATTTACAGTGTTGGTCTCTTTCAGACGGACGGGCTCCAGCGACAGTGAGGACAACTTCATCATGTTATTTACAGTATGTGACCTGTAATGGCGGTGAACTAATATTTACAGTGTTGGTCTCTTTCAGACGGACTGCTCCAGCGACAGCGAGAGTGAAGATAACTTCATAATGATCCCACCCAGAGACCATCTGGGCCTGGCCATCTTCTCCATGTTATGCTGCTTCTGGCCCCTGGGCATCGCTGCTTTCTACTTCTCCCAGGGGGTAAGCAGGACACACACACACACACACACACACACACACACACACACACACACACACACACACACACACACACACACACACTAACACACTAACACACACACACACACACACTAACACACACACACTGTATACACCACCCTTTCCGGGGTTACAGTTTCCTTTTTAGCACTTTGGAACTATATTCACAAGTGTGCAGTGAATTTTCAAAACTCTAAGTACAAAAAAAACTACCTTCAAAACCTTTGATTTTACATAAACAAAATGTTGGTAGATATCGTTCACAAGCATTGATCCAAAATATAAACAACAACTTAATCTATTAACAAATCCAATGTTTCAATATTGTCCTTTCAATGTAGTATGCTACAATACTGTAAATTACGGTACATTACACTGTTTTCACATTAGGTAATACACTGAACATCAACATTCCATAATTGAGGACATATTTCACAATGTAATCAAATTATGTAAATAATTTTTAGCAGGCAGTAGTTTGCATCAAGCCTGTCTTGAGTACTTGGCCATAGGTTCTGGTCTAAATCTGTGGGGGTAGAATCGTTTAGCACAGCGAATCCAATCCTGAAATAGGTCTTGAGTGAAATCATTGCATCCCTCGTCCATGGCCTGAAGGAGGGTGTCACGCTCATGGGAGTGGCAATCATACATCTTCCACCTGTACTGTAATTGTGTATTGTATTTTAAAGTATTGTATTGTACTTATGTATTGTAGTGGCCATGTACATGGCTCAGTTCATAACAGCATGGCACTAGAAACACCAGAGTTGTGGGTTCAATTCCCAGTGGGGTCTCATACCAAAATGCTTGGACTGTTGTCACTTTGGATGAAAGTGGCTGCTACGTATATTGCATATATTACAGTATTGTAATGGCCTATATTACAGTATTACAGTTCTGTAATGGCCTATATTACAATATTACAGTACTGTAATGGCCTATATTACAGTATTACAGTACTGTAATGGCCTATATTACAGTACTGTAATATAGACTACATTGTTAGTTTGGAATTGTTGGTTAGATTACTTGTTGGTTATTACTGCATTGTCGGAACTAGAAGCACAATCATTTCGCTACACTCGCATTAACATCTGCTAACCATGTGTATGTGACAAATAAAATTCGATTTGATGTTTTGATTTGATTTGATGTAATGTCCTATATTACAGTATTACAGGACTGTAATGGCCGATATTACAGTATTACAGGACTGTAATGTCGTATATTACAGTATTACAGGACTGTAATGTCGTATATTACAGTATTACAGGACTGTATTGGCCTATTTTATGGTATTACAGGACTGTATTGGACAACTCAATTTTAGTAAAGCATACTTTTTGTGTTTCTACTTTACATACATACATTTTCATTATGTAGTTCTCAAAATCTATCTGTGATTTTTTTAGAATTCAAGGCACACTTAACCAGCATGGCTACCACAGCATTCTGCAGCGATACGCCATCCCATCTGGTTTGCGCTGGGTGGGACTATCATTTGTTTTTCAACAGGACAATGACCCAACGCACCTCTGGTCTGTGTTTGGCCTATTTGACCAAGAAGGAGAGTGATGGAGTGCTGCATCAGATGATCTGGCTTCCACAATCACCCAAACTCAACCCAATTGAGATGGTTGGACCGCCGAGTGCAGGAAAATCAGTCAACGAGTGCTCAGAATATGTAGGAACTCTTTCAAGACTGTTGGAAAAGCATTCCAGGTGAAGCTGGTTGAGAGAATCCCAAGAGTGTGCAAAGCTGTCAAAGGCAAAGGGTGGCTACTTTGAAGAATCTAAAATCCCAAATATATTTTGATTTGTTTAATGATTCCATATGTGTTATTTCATAGTTTTGATGTCTTCACTATTATTCTACAATGTAAAAATAAATAAAAACTCTTGAGGTGTTTCCAAACTTTTGATTGGTACCGTAGGTATTCCTATTGTTCAGGTGGGTGAGGGCAATGTGGAGTGCAATTGAGATTGCATCATCTGTGGATCTGTTGGTGCGTTATGCAAATTGAAATGTTTCTAAGGTGACTGGGATGATCGTGTTGATGTGAGCCATGGCCAGCCTTTCAAAGTATTTCATGGCTATAGATGTGAGTGCTACGGGGGCGATAGTCATTTAGGCAGGTTACCTTGGTGTTCTTGGGCATGGGGACAATGGTGGGCTGCTTGAAACAAGTTGGTATTATACATATTACAGGGATAGGTTGAAAATGTAATTGAAGACACTTGCCAGCTGGTCAGCGCATGCTCTGAGTATGTGTCCTGGTATTCTGTCTGGCCCCGCGGCCTTTGCGAATGTTAACCTGTTTAAAGGTCTTACCGTGTGATCACAGAGCCATCTGGAACAGCTGGTGCTCGCATGCATGGTTCAGTATTGTTTGCTTCGTTTAGCTTGTCTGGTAATTTTGCATGGCTGGGCAGCTCGCGGCTGGGCTTCCTTTTGTAAGCTGTGATAAGGTGCAAGCCCTGCCACATCAGAGCCGGCGTAGTAGGATCTTAGTCCTGTCTTGACACTTTGCCTGTTTTATGGCTGGTCCAAGTTTGTAGCACGATATCTTATAGGCATCCAGATTAGTGTCCAGCTCCTTGAAAGCAGCAGCTCTAGCGTTTAACTCAGTGCTGATGTTGCCTGTAATCCATGGCTTCTGGTTGGGATATACGTGCGGTCACTGTGGGGAAGACATCATCGATGCACTTGTTACTGAAGCCGGTGCCTGATGTGGTAACCTCCTCAATGTTCTCAGATGAATCCCGGCACATATTGCAGTCTGTGCTAGCAACACAGTCCTGTAGTTTAGGGAAAGTGGGAAACTTGGTCAGTTGTACAACAATGCCTTCAGCTGAAATGTGCATTTAACCCAACCAACCCCTCTGAATCAGAGAGATGCGGTGGCTGCCTTAATCGACATCCACGTTTTTGGTGCCCAGGGAACAGTAGGTTAACTGCCTTGCTCAGAATGACAGATTTGAACGTTTACAGCTCAGGGATTCAATCCAGCAACCTTTCGGTTACTGGCCCAACGCTCTAACCGCTAGGCTACCTGCTTAGAATTCCTGCTTAGAATTCCCTTCATTGCGTGTCACTGGTAATTCCTGTTTGAGTTTTTGCTTGTAAGAATGAATCAGGACGATATAGAGTTATGGTCATATTTGCAGGGGGGCTTTGTGTGCGTTTCTCTGTGTGGAGTGAAGGTGGTGTAGTTTTTTGGGGTAAAAAGATTTAAGTTTTCCTGCTTTGGAGAAACAGAAGAAGTTCCCTGCATTATATTCACCGGCCACTTGGAGCGCTGCCTCTGGATGAACATGTTCTTGTTTGCTTATATACAGCTCGTTGAGTGCGGTCTTGGTGCCAGCATCGGTTTGTGGTGGTAAATAGACGGCTACGAAAAATATTGATGAAAACTCTGCTGGTAAATAGTATGGTCTGCAGCTTATCGTTAGGTATTCTAACTTGTAGACAAACCAGTTTACATGTAAAATCAATAGGTTTACTAAATGTTGAAGTAATTAAGAGCATCAATTGAGAGCAGTCAGACGATGTAATAGTCTTTTAACAAAAGAGAAGAGAATCATATTACAAATAATGTGAGTATTGCATTTCGAAAGACAATTACTTATTACAAACATGTATTGCAATGTGAAACGTATTTCTAGATGAAACACTGATTTAAGTTTGGTGAAAAAAGTGCCAGGATTCCTCCAGACGTGACGCTTGGCATCCAGGTCAAAGAGTTCTTTCGGTGCATTTTTCAGAACTCTAAGCGGGCTCTCATGTGCCTTTTACTGAGGAGTGGTTTTTGTCTGGTTACTCAACCAATAAGGCCTGGTTGGTGGAGTGATGCGGAGATGGTTGTCCTTCTGGAAAGTTCACCCATCTCCACAGAGGAACTCTGGAGCTCTGTCAGAGTGAACATCAGCTTCTTGGTCACCTCCCTGACCAAGGCCCTTCTCCCCTTTTTGTTCAGCTGTAGGAAGAGTCTTGGTGTTTCCAAACTTCTTCCATTTAAGAATGATATAGGCCACTTTGTTCTCGGGGTCCTTCAATGCTGCAGAACTTTTTTGGTACCCTTCCCCAGGTCTGTGCCACAATCCTGTCTCGGAGCTCCACGGACAATTGCTTCGAACTCATGACGTGGTTTCTGCTCTGACATGCAGTCAAGTGTAAATTATACCTAAAGATAAATTAGCAAAAATGTCAAAAAACCTGTGTTTGCTTTGTCGTTATGGGGTATTGTGTGTAGATTGTAGAAAAAAGTAATTTCATCCATTTTATAAGAAGGCTGTAATGTAAAAAAAATTGGAAAAAGTCAAAGGGTCTGAGTACTTTCTGAATGCACTGTACATGTAATTGCACCAAAGTAATTTAAAAAATAATTAATTAACACGCAACACACCTGTCAATACCTGGACACATCAGTGCTTTCTAATTCTCAGGGCTATAACACACACCCAGTGGTGTGAAGTACTTTAGTAGAACTACTACTTAAATAGTTTTTTCGGAGTATCTGTACTTTATTTTACTATTCATATTTTTGCCAACTTTTACTTCACTACATTCCTAAAGAAAATAATATACTTTTTCCTCCATACATTTTCCCAGACACCCAAATGTACTCATTACATTTTGACAGGAAAATCGTCCAATTCACACACTTATCAAGAGAACATCCCTGCCTCCAATCTGGCAACTCATTCAAACTTCTTAGGGCTGCAATCCCGTTAACGGGATCGATATGACAACAGCCAGTGAAAGTGCAGGGCGCCAAATTCAAAACAACAGAAATCTCACACTTAAAATTCCTCAAATATACATGTATTTTATACCGTTTTAAAGGTAATCTTGTTGTTAATCCCACCACAGTGCCCAATTTCAAATAGGCTTTACAGCAAAAGCACCACAAACAATTATGTTAGGTGACCACCAACTCACAGAAAAACCCAGCCATTTTTCCAGCCAAAGAGAGGAGTCACAAAAAAACACAAATTGAGATAAAATGAATGACTAACCTCTGATGATCTTCATCAGATGACACTTATAGGACTTCATGTTACACAATACATGTATGTTTTGTTCAATGAAGTGCCTATTTATATGTTAAAAAATCTCAGTATACATTGGCGCGTTATGTTCACTAGTTCCAAAAACATCTGGTGATATTGCAGAGAGCCACATCATTTGACAGAAATACTCATTATAAATGTTGATGAAAATACAATTCTTAGACATGGAAATATAGATACCTCTCCTTAATGCAACCGCTGTGTCAGATTTCAAAAAAACTTCCCGGAAAAAACAAACCATGCAATAATCTGAGACGGCGCTCAGAAAAATAAAATAAAATATCCGCCATGTTGGAGTCAACAGAAATCAGAAATAACATTATACATATTCCATTAACTTTGATGATCTTCATCAGAATACACTCCCAGGAATCGCAGTTCCACAATAAATGCTTGATTTGTTCGATAATGTCCATTATTTATGTCCAAGTAGCTACTTTTATTTGCGTGTTTAGTACACATCCAAATACTCGTGCAGGTCCAGCCGAACGTCGGACAAAAACTTCAAAGAGTTATATCACAGGTCGGAGAAAATTGTCAAACTAATTATAGAATCAATCTTTAGGATGTTGTTATCCTAAATCTTCAATAACGTTCCAACCTGAGAATTTCTATGTCTGTAGAGAAGCAATGGACCGCAGGTCGCTATCATGTGAAATGCGCGTGACCAGGACCTGGCTCTCTGCCAGACCACTGACTCAAAGAGCTCCCATCCGGCTACACAACACAATAGAAGCCTCATTCAAGTTTCTAAAGACGGTTGACATCTAGTGGAAGCCCTAGGAAGTGCAACTTGATCCATATCCCACTGTGTATTCAATAGGAGCTGGGTTGAAAATCGACCAACCTCAGATTTCCCACTTCCTGTTTGGATTTTGTCTCAGGTTTTTGCCTGCCATATGAGTTCTGTTATATTCACAGACATCATTCAAACAGTTTTAGAAACTTCAGAGTGTTTTCTATCCAATACTACTAATAATATGCATATATCCGCAACTGGGACTGAGGAGCAGGCCATTTACTCTGGGTACCTCTGAGCACCTTTCATCCAAGCTACTCAATAATGCCCCTGCAGCCATAATACGTTTTAAACGCAAATGCTTGTTTGTAAATTATGTCTGAGTGTTGGAGTGCCCCTGGCTATCCGTCAATGAAAATAAATGAAAAATTGTGCCATCTGGTTTGTTTAATATAAGCAATTGTTTATGATTTGTACTTTTACTTTTAATACTTAGGTACATTTTAGCAATTCCGTTTACTTTTGATACTTAAGTATAGTTTAACCCAAATATTTTTAGACTGTTACTCAAGTGGTATTTTACTGGGTAACTATCACTTGAGTCATTTTCTATTAAGGTATCTGTACTTTTACTCAAGATTGGACAATTTAATACTTTTTCATCCACTGCACACACATGTTACCTGGACACATCAGTGCTTTATACTTCTCAGGGCTATAACACTGCCAGGCTGTTGATGGCCAAGTCCATCTCAAGTGTGAAGTCTTATTAACGAAGGCTAAACATCCAGTCTCCTCATCTGTTTGTGTGACCACGGAACTTGGCAGGCAGACGGAACTTGGCTGTCTGTGAATTATTTTAGCAGCTTATTTAGTTCTCCCTCAGTAATTATAGGAAATTATCTAGTCTAATGATTAGAGATGTGTTTAGAGATGGCTCATTCCTTCAGCCTGTCAATCTATTGTGAGTGAAGCAGTAGGAGAAGGGCATTTTTTTACCTCTACATGATCGGTAGGACACCGCGGGACGGTTGAGCTAACGTAGGCTAATGCGATTAGCGTGAGGTGGTAAGTAACAAGAACATTTCCCAGGACATAGACATATCTGATATGAGCAGAAAGCTTCAATTCTTGTTAATCTAACTGCACTCTCCAATTTACAGTAGCTATTACAGTGAAATAATACCATGCTATTGTTTGAGGAGAGGCACAGTTTTGAACTTGAACAGTTCTAATAAACTAATGAGGCACATTTGGGCAGTCTGATACAACATTTTGAACAGAAATGCAATGGTTCATTGGATCAGTCTAAAACTTTTCACATACACTACTGCCATCTAGTGGCCAAAATCTAAATTGCGCATGGCCTGGAATAATACCTTATGGCCTTTCTCTTGCATTTCAAGATGATGGTACAAAAAACTGTCTTTGTATTGTCTTTTACCAGATCTAATGTTATATTCTTCTACATTCATTTCACATTTCCACAAACTTCAAAGTTTTTCCTTTCAAATGGTATCAAGAATATGCATATCCTTACTTCAGGTCCTGAGGTACAGGCAGTTAGATTTGGGTATGTCATTTTAGTCAAAAATTGGAAAAGTTCAGATCCTTAAGAGGTTTTTAATATACAGTGCCTTGCGAAAGTATTTGGCCCCCTTGAACTTTGCGACCTTTTGCCAAATTTCAGGCTTCAAACATAAAGATATAAAACTGTATTTTTTTGTGAAGAATCAACAACAAGTGGGACACAATCATGAAGTGGAACGACATTTATTGGATATTTCAAACTTTTGTAACAAATCAAAAACTGAAAAATTGGGCATACAACCTACCTGGAGTACAACCTACCTGGAGTGTCCAGAGGTACAACCTACCTGGAGTGTCCAGAGGTACAACCTACCTGGAGTGTCCAGAGGTACAACCTACCTGGAGTGTCCAGAGGTACAACCTACCTGGAGTGTCCAGAGGTACAACCTACCTGGAGTGTCCAGAGGTACAACCTACCTGGAGTGTCCAGAGGTACAACCTACCTGGAGTGTCCAGAGGTACAACCTACCTGGAGTGTCCAGAGGTACAACCTACCTGGAGTGTCCAGAGGTACAACCTACCTGGAGTGTCCTGAGGTACAACCTACCTGGAGTGTCCTGAGGTACAACCTACCTGGAGTGTCCTGAGGTACAACCTACCTGGAGTGTCCTGAGGTACAACCTACCTGGAGTGTCCTGAGGTACAACCTACCTGGAGTGTCCTGAGGTACAACCTACCTGGAGTGTCCTGAGGTACAACCTACCTGGAGTGTCCTGAGGTACAACCTACCTGGAGTGTCCTGAGGTACAACCTACCTGGAGTGTCCTGAGGTACAACCTACCTACCTGGAGTGTCCTGAGGTACAACCTACCTACCTGGAGTGTCCTGAGGTACAACCTACCTACCTGGAGTGTCCTGAGGTACAACCTACCCGGAGTGTCCTGAGGTACAACCTACCCGGAGTGTCCTGAGGTACAACCTACCCGGAGTGTCCTGAGGTACAACCTACCCGGAGTGTCCTGAGGTACAACCTACCCGGAGTGTCCTGAGGTACAACCTACCCGGAGTGTCCTGAGGTACAACCTACCCGGAGTGTCCTGAGGTACAACCTACCCGGAGTGTCCTGAGGTACAACCTACCTGGAGTGTCCTGAGGTACAAGGTGTCAAGTGCTCAGAGACATGGCCAAGATCAAGAAGGCTGAAACACGACCACCACTGAATAATATTCACAAGTTGAAGCATCTAGATTGGGTTAAGAAATGCCTGAAGACAGGTTTTTTTTGTTTTGTTTTATGGACAGATGAAATGAGAGTGACTCTTGATGGACCAGATGGATGGGCCCGTGGCTGGATCAGTAATGCACACAGGGCACCACTTCAAGTCAGGCGTCAGTAAGGTGAAGGAGGGGTACTGGTATGGACTGCTATCATTAAGGATGAGATACTCTGACCTTTTCGGGTTGAAATATGGATATGGACCGAAACTCACCTCCCAAACTTACTGCCTGTTTCTGGAAGATTCTTTCTTCAAGAAGTGGTACAGGAAGAAGTCGTCAGCATTCAAGAAGGCCATTCTCTTTATGCAGGACAATGCTCCATCACATGCATCCAAGTACTCCACTGCTTGGCTAGCCAGCAAGGGCCTCAAAGATGCCCCAATAATAACCTGGCACCCTTCCTCACCTGACTTATTGAGAACTTGTGGGCCCTTCTCAAACGTGAGAATTAAAGTGAGGGAAGACAATAGACTTCTTTGAACAGCATTTGGGAGGCTGAGGTTGCTGCTCCAACGAAAGTTGATCGTAAACAGATCACAAGTTCAAACAGGTGCCATTAATACAGGTAACAAGTGGAGGACAGAGGAGCCTCTTAAAGAAGAAGTTACAGGTCTGTGAGAGCCAGAAATCTTGCTTGTTTGTAGGTGACCAAATACTTATTTTCCACCATCATTTGCAAATAAATTCATTAAAAATCCTACAATGTGATTTTCTGGATTTTTGTACCTATGTACCTTTTGTACCTATGATGACAATTACAGGCCTCTCTCATCTTTTTAAGTGGGAGAACTTGCACAATTGGTGGCTGACTAAATACTTTTTTGCCCCACTGTACGTACACACACACACACACACACACACACACACGGTAAAAAATAAACAGTTTTTTTTTTGTTTTTTTTAACCTTTAATTAACTAGGCAAGTCAGTTAAGAACAAATTCTTATTTTCAATGATGGCCTAGGAACAGTGGGTTAACTGCCTGTTCAGGGGCAGAACGACAGATATGTACCTTGTCAGCTTGGGGATTTGAACTTGTAACCTTTCGGTTACTAGTCCAACGCTCTAACCACTAGGCTACCCTGCCGTCCAGTCTGGCACAAATAGTAGATTCATATGGTAGACAAACCTATAAACAATCTATATACACACATCATTAGCCACTTACAAGATCAATATTCTTTTACAATGTATTTATAGGTCTCCTTTTTTCTTTTATCCCAGGCTTCATCGAAAAATTCAGCAAACGGAAATACACAATGGACAAAACACATTTCAATTTCCCCTCACCACTCAGCCACATACTGCCAGGCTATATCTGGTGGTCTGTCTCCTCACCACTCAGCCACATACTGCCAGGCTATATCTGGTGGTCTGTCTCCTCACCACTCAGCCACATACTGCCAGGGTATATCTGGTGGTCTGTCCCCTCACCACTCAGCCACATACTGCCAGGGTATATCTGGTGGTCTGTCCCCTCACCACTCAGCCACATAGTACCAGGGTATATCTGGTGGTCTGTCCCCTCACCACTCAGCCACATAATACCAGGGTATATCTGGTGGTCTGTCCCCTCACCACTCAGCCACATAGTACCAGGGTATATCTGGTGGTCTGTCCCCTCACCACTCAGCCACATAGTACCAGGGTATATCTGGTGGTCTGTCTCCTCACCACTCAGCCACATAGTACCAGGGTATATCTGGTGGTCTGTCCCCTCACCACTCAGCCACATACTGCCAGGGTATATCTGGTGGTCTGTCCCCTCACCACTCAGCCACATAGTACCAGGCTATATCTGGTGGTCTGTCCCCTCACCACTCAGCCACATAATACCAGGGTATATCTGGTGGTCTGTCTCCTCACCACTCAGCCACATAGTACCAGGCTATATCTGGTGGTCTGTCTCCTCACCACTCAGCCACATAGTACCAGGCTATATCTGGTGGTCTGTCCCCTCACCACTCAGCCACATAGAACCAGGGTATATCTGGTGGTCTGTCCCCTCACCACTCAGCCACATAGTACCAGGGTATATCTGGTGGTCTGTCTCCTCACCACTCAGCCACATAGTACCAGGGTATATCTGGTGGTCTGTCCCCTCACCACTCAGCCACATAGTACCAGGCTATATCTGGTGGTCTGTCCCCTCACCACTCAGCCACATAGTACCAGGGTATATCTGGTGGTCTGTCCCCTCACCACTCAGCCACATAGTACCAGGCTATATCTGGTGGTCTGTCCCCTCACCACTCAGCCACATAGTACCAGGGTATATCTGGTGGTCTGTCCCCTCACCACTCAGCCACATACTGCCAGGCTATATCTGGTGGTCTGTCTCCTCACCACTCAGCCACATACTGCCAGGCTATATCTGGTGGTCTGTCTCCTCACCACTCAGCCACATACTGCCAGGCTATATCTGGTGGTCTGTCTCCTCACCACTCAGCCACATACTGCCAGGGTATATCTGGTGGTCTGTCCCCTCACCACTCAGCCACATACTGCCAGGGTATATCTGGTGGTCTGTCCCCTCACCACTCAGCCACATAGTACCAGGCTATATCTGGTGGTCTGTCCCCTCACCACTCAGCCACATAATACCAGGGTATATCTGGTGGTCTGTCCCCTCACCACTCAGCCACATAGTACCAGGGTATATCTGGTGGTCTGTCCCCTCACCACTCAGCCACATAGTACCAGGGTATATCTGGTGGTCTGTCTCCTCACCACTCAGCCACATAGTACCAGGGTATATCTGGTGGTCTGTCCCCTCACCACTCAGCCACATAGTACCAGGGTATATCTGGTGGTCTGTCCCCTCACCACTCAGCCACATACTGCCAGGGTATATCTGGTGGTCTGTCCCCTCACCACTCAGCCACATAGTACCAGGCTATATCTGGTGGTCTGTCTCCTCACCACTCAGCCACATAGTACCAGGCTATATCTGGTGGTCTGTCTCCTCACCACTCAGCCACATAATACCAGGCTATATCTGGTGGTCTGTCCCCTCACCACTCAGCCACATAGTACCAGGGTATATCTGGTGGTCTGTCCCCTCACCACTCAGCCACATAATACCAGGGTATATCTGGTGGTCTGTCTCCTCACCACTCAGCCACATAGTACCAGGGTATATCTGGTGGTCTGTCTCCTCATCACTCAGCCACATAGTACCAGGGTATATCTGGTGGTCTGTCCCCTCACCACTCAGCCACATAGTACCAGGCTATATCTGGTGGTCTGTCTCCTCACCACTCAGCCACATAGTACCAGGCTATATCTGGTGGTCTGTCTCCTCACCACTCAGCCACATAATACCAGGCTATATCTGGTGGTCTGTCCCCTCACCACTCAGCCACATAGTACCAGGGTATATCTGGTGGTCTGTCTCCTCACCACTCAGCCACATACTGCCAGGGTATATCTGGTGGTCTGTCCCCTCACCACTCAGCCACATAATACCAGGGTATATCTGGTGGTCTGTCCCCTCACTACTCAGCCACATACTGCCAGGGTATATCTGGTGGTCTGTCCCCTCACCACTCAGCCACATAATACCAGGGTATATCTGGTGGTCTGTCTCCTCATCACTCAGCCACATACTGCCAGGCTATATCTGGTGGTCTGTCCCCTCACCACTCAGCCACATAGTACCAGGGTATATCTGGTGGTCTGTCTCCTCACCACTCAGCCACATACTGCCAGGGTATATCTGGTGGTCTGTCCCCTCACCACTCAGCCACATAATACCAGGGTATATCTGGTGGTCTGTCTCCTCATCACTCAGTCACATACTGCCAGGCTATATCTGGTGGTCTGTCCCCTCACCACTCAGCCACATAATACCAGGGTATATCTGGTGGTCTGTCCCCTCACCACTCAGCCACATAATACCAGGGTATATCTGGTGGTCTGTCTCCTCACCACTCAGCCACATAGTACCAGGCTATATCTGGTGGTCTGTCTCCTCACCACTCAGCCACATAGTACCAGGCTATATCTGGTGGTCTGTCTCCTCACCACTCAGCCACATAATACCAGGCTATATCTGGTGGTCTGTCCCCTCACCACTCAGCCACATAGTACCAGGGTATATCTGGTGGTCTGTCCCCTCACCACTCAGCCACATAATACCAGGGTATATCTGGTGGTCTGTCTCCTCAATACTCAGCCACATACTGCCAGGGTATATCTGGTGGTCTGTCCCCAATCACCACTCAGCCACATAATACCAGGGTATATCTGGTGGTCTGTCCCCTCACCACTCAGCCACATAATACCAGGGCATATCTGGTGGTCTGTCCCCTCACCACTCAGCCACATAATACCAGGGTATATCTGGTGGTCTGTCTCCTCACCACTCAGCCACATAATACCAGGGTATATCTGGTGGTCTGTCTCCTCACCACTCAGCCACATAATACCAGGGTATATCTGGTGGTCTGTCTCCTCACCACTCAGCCACATAATACCATTTTCAATACGTTTCAATACACAGAGGCAATATCCCTGATCTGACCTGTTTCAATACGCAGAGACAATATACCTGATCTGACCTGTTTCAATACGCAGAGGCAATATCCCTGATCTGACCTGTTTCAATACACAGAGGAAATATCCCTGATCTGACCGGTTTCAATACACAGAGACAATATCCATGATCTTACCTGTTTCAATACACGGAGACAATATCCCTGATCTGACCTGTTTCAATACACAGAGACAATATCCCTGATCTGACCTGTTTCAATACACAGAGGCAATATCCCTGATCTGACCTGTTTCAATATGCAGAGACAATATCCCTGATCTGACCTGTTTCAATACACAGAGGCAATATCCCTGATCTGACCTGTTTCAATACGCAGAGACAATATACCTGATCTGACCTGTTTCAATACGCAGAGGCAATATCCCTGATCTGACCTGTTTCAATACACAGAGGCAATATCCCTGATCTGACCTGTTTCAATACACAGAGACAATATCCCTGATCTGACCTGTTTCAATACACAGAGACAATATCCCTGATCTGACCTGTTTCAATACGCAGAGGCAATATCCACACCTTCCATCTCACCTCACAGGGTTCCCAGCCCGTGTCCCCTGTTATTGCAAATATAGGTTCAAACTTGTGGACACCCAAAATAATAATAACGTACTGCTCTGTTATGGACGCGTTAGTTTTAGAGATACCTCTTAGCACCCCACTCTCCTGCTAAAGAATCAAATCAAAGTTTATTCATCACGTGCTCCGAATACATCAGGTATTTCACCTTAAAGTGAAATGCTTAATTACAGGCTCTAACCAATAGTGCAAAAAAAAAAAGGTATTAGGTCCAGATCAGAACACACCCATGTCTGATACAGTTTAGAATACGTAGCATAACCAATATCTCGTCTGTCTCAGGGCTGTCTCAGGGCTGGCTTCATCCATATTCCATTGGAGAGACAATGGCCCTCGGCAGTAGGCTAATTAAACACATACAATACACCCTCTCCATCAAAGTGCTCTGGACGATTATAGTATGACTGCATGATCAATACTTGTAGCCGGGTACGCAGATAACTGTGTGCGCGTGTGTGTGTGTGTGTGTGTGTGTGACTGCATCATCAATACCTAGTCAGGGATGCAGATCACAAACTAACCTCAGGCAGCCACAGAGACCCAATAATAAATGGATGATAGAATCTCTATGTACACTGTGATGTCTGCAAGAGGTTAACATCAATACAACATGCATCCAATTCATTGTAAGTATTCACGAGAGACGTAGATGGTCTAATGCAATACAAATCTGTGTGTTCAACTGGAGAAGCTGAAATGCAATAATACCATCTACCTGCAGTGAAGCCTCTCAACATTTATGTCACATTCATTCATCTAGCAGACACTCCCAAACTAGAGCAACCCACAGGAGAAACCAGGATCAAGCACCCTGTAACCAGCTCTGCAATGATTGTTTGAAAAAGAGAGATACTTTGAACTGAGTTTCATTTTCAATTAATCGAAAATGAGGCATAGCAAACTGAGGAAATCGGTCAATTGAAATACATTCATTGGGCCCTAATCTATGGATTTCAAACGACTGGGCAGGGGTTCAGCCATGGGTGGGCCTGGGAGGGCATAGGACCACCCACTTGGCAGACAGGCCCACCCACTGCTCAGATGAGAAGAGAGATGGAGAGAGGGAGGAGAGAGGGAGAGATGGAGAGAGGGAGGAGAGAGGGAGAGAGGGAGGGAGGGAGAGATGGAGGGAGAGATGGAGGAGAGATGTAGGAGAGATGGAGAGAGGGAGGAGAGATGGAGAGATGGTGGAGAGAGGGAGGAGAGAGATGGAGAGATGGAGAGAGGGAGAGGAGAGCCGGATCCAAAATGGAGATGTATGGGTAAACCACTTCTCCAATCTTTTTGGCTCTATAACAAAGAACAAACAGCAAAAACATACACATGATCAAACACAAATCTTAGAATAAACTATTAAAAATAACCCACTGGATTCTCCACTGGATTCTCCAATTACTTAGAATGAGCTACAGGACAAAATAAAAACCCTCCAACCCAAAAAGGCGTGTGGTGTTGATGGTATCCTTAATGAAATGGTCAAATACACAGACAACAAATTCCATTTGGCTATACTAAAACTCTTTAACATCATCCTTAGCTCTGGCATCTTCCCCAATATTTGGAAGCAAGGACTTATCACCCCAATCCACAAAAGTGGAGACAAATTTGACCCCAATAATTACCGTGGGATATGCGTCAACAGCAACCTTGGGAAAATCCTCTGCATAATCATTAACAGCAGACTCGTACATTTCCTCAGTGAAAACAATGTGCTGAGAAAATTTCAAATTGACTACAAAATATTGTACGACAGACAACGCAGTGATGCATTGATCTCTCTCTCTCTCTCCTGGGCGTCTGTCCATGGTGGCGGCTCCGACGCGGGACATGGACCCCACTCAGTCAATGTCTTAGTCCCCTCTCCTCGCGTCCCTGGATAGTCCACCCTCGCCGCCGACCATGGCCTAGTAGTCCTCACCCAGAACCCCACTGGACTGAGGAGCAGATCGGGACTGAAGGGCAGCTCAGGACTGAAGGGCAGCTCGGGACTGAAGGGCAGCTCGGGACTGAGGGAAAGCTCGGGAGTGAGAGAAAGCTCGGGAGTGAGAGGAAGCTTGGGAGTGAGAGGAAGCTCGGGAGTGAGAGGAAGCTCAGGCAGGTAGATAGATCTACCAGATCCTGGCTGACTGGCGGATCTGGAAGAGTCTGGTTGACTGGCAGATCTGGAAGAGTCTGGTTGACTGGCAGATCTGGAAGAGTCTGGTTGACTGGCAGATCTGGAAGAGTCTGGTTGACTGGCAGATCTGGAAGAGTCTGGTTGACTGGCAGATCTGGAAGAGTCTGGTTGACTGGCAGATCTGGAAGAGTCTGGTTGACTGGCAGATCTGGAAGAGTCTGGTTGACTGGCAGATCTGGAAGAGTCTGGCTGACTGGCAGATCTGGAAGAGTCTGGTTGACTGGCAGATCTGGAAGAGTCTGGTTGACTGGCAGATCTGGAAGAGTCTGGTTGACTGGCAGATCTGGAAGAGTCTGGTTGACTGGCAGATCTGGAAGAGTCTGGTTGACTGTCTGATCTGGAAGAGTCTGGCTGACTCCATGATCTGGAAGAGCTCTGGTTGACCATGGCAGATCTGAAGAGTCTGGCAGACTGACAGATCTGGAAGCTCCGTGCAGAATGACAGGTCTGGCTGCTCCATGCAGACTGACAGCTCTGGCTGCTCCATGCAGACTGACAGCTTCTTGCAGACTGACAGCTCTGGCTGACTCCATGCAGACTGGCATCTCTGGCTGCTTCATGCAGACTGACAGCTCTGGCTGCTCCATGTAGACTGACAGCTCCTTGCAGACTGGCAGCTCTGGCTGCTCCATGCAGACTGACAGCTGACAGCTCTGGCTGCTTCATGACTGACATCTCTGGCTGCTCCATGCAGACTGGCAGCTCCATGCAGACTGGTAGCTCCTTGCAGACTGACAGCTCTGGCTGCTCCATGTAGACTGACAGCTCCTTGCAGACTGACAGCTCTGGACTGCTCCATGCAGACTGGCAGCTCTGGCTGCTTCATGCAGACTGGTAGCATCTCTGGCTGCTCCATGCAGCTCTGGCAGCTCCATGCAGACTGGCAGCTCCATGCAGACTGACAGCTCTGGCTGCTCCATGCAGACTGACAGCTCTGGCTGCTTCACTGACAGCTCTGCAGACTGGCAGCTCCATGCAGACTGGTAGCTCCATGCAGACTGGTAGCTCCTTGCAGACTGGCAGCTCCTTGCAGACTGACAGCTCTGGCTACTCCATGTAGACTGACAGCTCCTTGCAGACTGACAGCTCTGTCTGCTTCATGCAGACTGACAGCTCTGGCTGCTTCATGCAGACTGACAGCTCTGGCTGCTCCATGCAGACTGGCAGCTCCATGCAGACTGGCAGCTCCTTGCAGACTGGCAGATCCTTGCAGACTGACAGCTCTGGCTGCTCCATGTAGACTGACAGCTCCTTGCAGACTGACAGCTCTGGCTGCTCCATGCAGACTGACAGCTCTGGCTGCTTCATGCAGACTGACAGCTCTGTCTGCTTCATGCAGACTGACAGCTCTGGCTGCTTCATGCAGACTGACATCTCTGGCTGCTCCATGTAGACTGACAGCTCTGGCTGCAGACTGACAGCTCTGGCTGCTCCATGCAGACTGACAGCTCTGGCTGCTCCATGCAGACTGACAGCTCTGGCTGCTTCATGCAGACTGACAGCTCTGGCTGCTCCATGCAGACTGGCAGCTCCTTGCAGACTGACAGCTCCTTGCAGACTGGCAGCTCCTTGCAGACTGGCAGCTCCTTGCAGACTGGCAGCTCCTTGCAGACTGGCAGCTCTGGCTGCTCCATGCAGACTGACAGCTCTAGCTGCGCTGAACAGGCAGCATACTCCAGCAGCGCTGGAGAGGCGAGGCGCACAGTAGGCCTGATGCGTGGTGCTGGTACTGGTGGTCCCGGACCGAGGACACGCACAGGAAGCCTGGTGCAGGGAGCTGCTACCGGAGGGCTGGGGTGTGCAGGTGGTACTAGATAGACCGGACCGTGCATGCGCACTGGAGCTCTTGAGCACCAAGCCTGCCCAACCTTACCTGGCTCGATGCCCACTCTAGCCCGGCCGATACGAGGAGCTGGAATATACCGCACCGGGCTATGCACCCTCACTGGGGACAACATGCGCACCACTGCATAACACGGTGCCTGCCCGGTCTCTCTAGCCCCCCGGTAAGCACAGGGCGTTTGCGCCGATCTCCTACCTGGCATAGCCATACTCCCTGTGAGCCCCTTCCCCAATACATTTTTGGGGCTGACTCTCGGGCTTCCATCCGCTCTGCCGTGCTAGCTCCTCATATTGCCGCCTCTCTGCTTTTGCTGCCTCCAGCTCGGCTTTGGGGCGACAATAATCTCCAGGCTGTTTCCAGGGTCCTTTTCCGTCTAGAATCTCCTCCCAAGTCCATTTCTCCAAGTAGTGCAGCCTCTCCCACTGTAGTTGCTGCTGCTCCTGCTGCTGCTGCCTCTGTTGCCTCTCCTGCGGCTCCCGCCTGTTGACACGCTGCTTGGTCCGGTTGTGGTGGGTGATTCTGTAACGGTTTTCTAGGTGTGAAGGAGAGTCGGACCAAACTGCAGCGTGTAGATTGCGATCCATGTTTAATACACAACGTAAACACGAATTAACACAAACACTACAAAACAAAAAAA
>NC_068428.1:43100740-43108240 GCF_023373465.1 Oncorhynchus keta
GGCAGTTACCTGTATCACACAAGGCTTGACTACTCCTAATTGGCAGTTTTCAAATCTTATGTCCCAAGACTTGTTTAGTCCTAACTACCATTTTCACATGTCTTACATCATACGACAAGACTCCTAACTGACATTTTTCAAACCCACAATCCATGATGAGCTTTTCCACAGTTCTATTGTGTTTCCAAGGCGATATCTCACTCATCTCTCTCCTCTGTTTCCTTCTTCCAGACCAGTAAGGCGGTGACGAAGGGTGACTTCCCGCTGGCGAGCATCGCGTCCCGGAGGGCACTGTTCCTAGCGGCCCTTTCCATCACCATCGGGACAGGGGTCTACGTTGGGGTGGTGGTGGCCCTCATCGCCTACCTCTCCAAGCCTGGACACGTATAGCAGCGCCTGACCTCCCGGACCAGACCACCGGGGAAAAGCAGGACAGCTAGGAACTGTCTCTTCCTGGAATGGAACACTGCCACTGACATGGAAACTTTTTGGGGACATATTCCTCCTTCTCCCTCCATCCCTCCGTTCTTCTCCTGGACAACCAGAGGAACCACAAAAGAGGAAAGGAAGGATGAACCACCACTCTCAATGAACACGGCTAATGCCATGTTAAAACTGCCCCTCTTCAGAACATAACAGAGCTCCTGACAATGGAAACAGTTTTTGGGGCATGTTCCTCTGTCATCCATAAATCTGTCTATCCTCCCCCTTTAGCTTCCCTACGGGTGGTCCCCGTCAGCAAAGATTAGATGAACAGACTGAGAAGGGCAAGGCAGGAAGGGAGGAGGAGGAGGAGGAGAGCAAGGCAGGAAGGGAGGAGGAGGAGGAGGAGAGCAAGGCAGGAAGGGAGGAGGAGGAGGAGGAGAGCAAGGCGAAACCAGTACAGACTGAAAACAGACATATTTCTCTGGGAAAAGTTACCTGAGTGAAGTTGAGGAGAGAATTGAGTTCTGCCGTTCCGCTGTTCTGCTCCGTAGTCTTCACCCCCCTGTAGGGTGTTTGAACTCTGCTGTGTTCCTCCAACATTCTACAAACCATTACAGAGACAGACGGGGGGGGCAGACATGGAAAAACATGGATGCCAGTTACTGAGACTTTAGGGAATTGAGGAACTTGGAGGGGCCCCAGTGTCTGGAGGACTCACTGAAAATACAAGCCGAAACACTAAAAACCTTGAGTTCTCTGTGTCATCTGAACTTCTAAACAGGGTTTGAAAATGTTGTCTATTTGGATCCCCTGCTACTGACTGACTATCATTTTTTTTAATATACCATCAAATGCTTCTTCATTTGGCCTGGGTCAAAGGCCTAACGCTGGTTGGTTCTCCGTCAACATGAAGACCTTCGTCTGAGATCCTTTGATATGAGAGAGAGAGAGAGAGAGAGAGAGAGAGAGAGAGAGAGAGAGAGAGAGAGAGAGAGAGAGAGAGAGAGAGAGAGAGAGAGAGAGAGAGAGAGAGAGAGAGAGAGAGAGAGAGAGAGAGAGAGAGAGAGAGAGAGAGAGTGAGAGAGAGAGAGAGAGAGAGAGAGAGAGAGAGAGAGAGAGAGAGAGAGATTATTAGTATGGCCTCTGTTGGTTGTGAGTGAGTGAGTGAGTGAGTGAGCCAGTCAGTCAGTCAGTGTGAGAGAGTCAGTCAGTCAGTGTGAGAGAGTGAGTCAGTCAGTGTGAGAGAGTCAGTCAGTGTGAGAGAGACAAAGAGAGAGTCAGTCAGTGTGAGAGAGAGAGAGACAAAGAGAGAGTCAGTCAGTGTGAGAGAGAGAGAGACAAAGAGAGAGTCAGTCAGTGTGTGAGAGAGAGAGAGTCAGTCAGTGTGTGAGAGAGAGAGTCAGTCAGTGTGTGAGAGAGAGAGAGAGTCAGTCAGTGTGTGAGAGAGAGAGTCAGTCAGTGTGTGTGTGAGAGAGAGAGAGAGAGAGAGAGAGAGAGACAGTCAGTCAGTCAGTCAGTCAGTCAGTCAGTCAGTCAGTCAGTCAGTCAGTCAGTCAGAGAGAGAGAGAGAGCTCTTCCCACTGATGGGGTAGTCGTGTAACAGGTCCTTATTGCTTTCTGACTTTCAGAACGTTAAAGTCAGATCAAACATTTCTGTCCCAAAGGCATGTTTTCATCTTCATAAAGGAGACTATCTGGACTATTGTCAACAAACTCAGAACTATTAATTACTGTTTGTTGAAACGACAACAAGAAAGCAAAGCTGTCAAACATTGACAGATCTCACAATTCTAGCTTTAATTAATAACATAAATATTGTGTGTGTGTTTCTAACTGAACAAACTGTGTTGGCAGAAATTGAATAATATAAATTCAAAAGGAGAGAAAAAGCTAATTTCCTGCTCTCTGCAGGTGACCTGGACTGGGGAGAGATGTACAATGCTCTCTGCAGGTGACCTGGACTGGGGAGAGATGTACAATGCTCTCTGCAGGTGACCTGGACTGGGGAGAGATGTACAATGCTCTCTGCAGGTGACCTGGACTGGGGAGAGATGTACAATGCTCTCTGCAGGTGACCTGGACTGGGGAGAGATGTACAATGCTTCTGCAGGTGACCTGGACTGGGGAGAGATGTACAATGCTCTCTGCAGGTGACCTGGACTGGGGAGAGATGTACAATGCTGTGCAGGTGACCTGGACTGGGGAGAGATGTACAATGCTCTCTGCAGGTGACCTGGACTGGGGAGAGATGTACAATGCTCTCTGCAGGTGACCTGGACTGGGGAGAGATGTATAATGCTCTCTGCAGGTGACCTGGACTGGGGAGAGATGTACAATGCTCTCTGCAGGTGACCTGGACTGGGGAGAGATGTACAATGCTCTCTGCAGGTGACCTGGACTGGGGAGAGATGTACAATGCTCTCTGCAGGTGACCTGGACTGGGGAGAGATGTACAATGCTCAAGTTGTTTCGTCTCCCTAAAGCGCCATCAAAGAGAAACGCCCATAAGATCTCTCTAATAATGTCTTGTTTTGGTCCGTTAGGGTTCTGCCTTCCCTCCATACATCCATGCTAGTGTTTCTACGTGGTTCCCCTTCATACTTTCTAAGGTACCTTCACTAAACCCTGCCTGTGAAGGTGTATTCAGATCTACTGGCTTGGCCGAACCGTCCTCGAACAAAGCACTGGATACTTAGTAGTAGACAGAAGATTGTATTTCTTTTCGATGTTTCCTGTATTACAGTGTCACAGCAGAGGTTTCAGTTCTTCTTAAAGTATTTTTCGCTCAGAAAGAACATAAATTGTGACAAAATGCCGAAAGAACAAAAATATATACAGTATCAGTTCAAATTTTTGGACACACCTCCTCATTCCAGGGTTTTTCTTCATTTGGACTATTTTCCATATTCCATGTAGAATAATAGTGAAGACATCAGAACTATGAACTAACTCATATGGAATCATGTAGTAACCAAAATAAAAGTGTTAAACAAATCAAAATATATTTGAATCTTCAAAGTAGCCACCCTTTGCCTTGATGACAGCTTTACACACTCTTGGCATACTCTCAACTTTTCTCAAATATAGAAGGTGTTTTGGCAATAGCGCCACTTTTTTAACCATCTCTATAATATACAGCGCCTTCGGAAAGTATTCAGACCCCTTGACTTTTGTCACATTTTGTTACGTTACAGCCTTATTCAAAAATGGATATATATATATTTTTAAATGCATCAATCTGCACACAATACCCAACAAATGACAAAGCAAAAACATTTTTTTGAAATGTTTGCGAATTTATAATGAAATAAAAAAAACTGAAATATTACATTTACATAAGTATTCAGACCCTTTACTTTGTTGAAGCACTTTTGGCAGCGTTTACAGCCTCAAGTCTTCTTGGGTATTGACGCTACAAGCTTGACACACTTGTATTTGAGGAGTTTCATTCTTTCCTGCAGATCCTCTCAAGCTCTGTCAGGTTGGATGAGGAGCGTTGCTGCACAGCTATTTTCAGGTCAAATCCAACAATGTTCGATAAGGTTTAAGTCCGGGCTCTGCCAAGCAGAGCGGGCTGTCATGTGCCTTTTACTGAGGAGTGGCTTCCATCTGGCCACTCTACCGCAAAGGTCTGAATGGTGGAGTGCTGCAGATATATTTGTCCTTCTAGAAGGTTCTCCCATCTCCACAGAGGAACTCTTGAGCTCTCTGAGTGACCATCAGGTTCTTGGTCACCTCCCTGACCAAGGCCCATCTCCCCTGATTGCTCAGTTTGGCCAGGCGGCCAGCTCTAGGACGAGTCTTGGTGGTTCCAAACATTTTCCATTTATGAATGATGGAAGCCACTGTGTTCTTGGGGACCTTCAATGTTGCAGAATTGTTTTGGTACCCTTCCCCAGATCTGTGCCACGACACAATCCTGTCTATGGACAATTCCTTTGACCTTATGGCTTGTTTTTTGCTCTGACATGCACTGTCAACTGTGGGACCTTATATAGACAGGTGTGTGCCTTTCCAAATCATGTCCAATCAATTAAAATTTACCACAGGTGGACTCCAATCAAGTTGTAGAAACATCTCAAGGATGATCAATGGAAACAGGATGCATCTGAGCTCAATTTCGTGTCTCATAGCAAAGGGTCTGAATACATATGTAACTAAGGTATTTCTGTTTTGAATGTTTTATAAAATTGCAAAAATGTTTAAAAACCTGTTTTCACTTTGTTGTTATTGGGTATTGTGATGTCATTATGGGGTATTGTGATGTCACTATGGGTTATTGTGATGTCACTATGGGTTATTGTGTTTAGATTGATGAGGATGTTTTATTTCATCCATTTTAGAACAAGGTAACGTAACAAAATGTGGAAAAAGTCAAGAGGTCTGAATACTTTCCGAAGGCGCTGTGTTGGACTGCAGAGTGAAGGAAAATCAGCCTAAAAGTGGTCAGAATATGTGGGCACTCCTTCAAGACTTTTGGAAAACCATTCCAGGTGACAACCTCATGAAGCTGGTTGAGAGAATGCCAAGAGTGAGCAAAGCTGTCAATCAAGGCAAACGTTGGCTACCTTGAAGAATCTCAAATATAAAATATATTTAGATTTGTTTAACACTGTTTTGGTTACTACATGATTCCATATGTGTTATTTCATAGTTTTGATGTCTTCACTATTATTCTACAATGTAGAAAATAGTAAAAATAAAGAAAAAACCCTTGAATGAGTAGGTGTTTCCAAACGTTTGTCTGGTACTATATACACTACAGTTTTAAAAAGTTTGGGGTCACTTAGAAATATCCTTGTTTTTGAAAGAAAAGCACATTTTTGTCCATTAAAATAACGTCAAATTGATCAGAAATATAGTGTAGACACTGTTAATGTTGTAAATGACTATTGCAGTTGGAAACGGCAGATTTTTTTATGGAATATCTACATAGGCGTACAGAGGACCATTATCAGCAACCATCACTCCTGTGTTCCAATGGCACGTTGTGTTAGCTAATCCAAGTTCATAATATTAATAGTCTAATTGATCATTAGAAAACACTTTTCAATTATGTTAGCACACCTGAAAAATGTTGTTCTGATTAAAGAAGCAATAAAACTGGCCTTCTTTAGAAACGTTGAGTATCTGGAGCATCAGCATTTGTGGGTTTGATTACAGGCTCAAAATGGCTAGAAACAAAGAACTTTCTTCTGAAACTCGTCAGTTTATTCTTGTTCTGAGAAATGAAGGCTATTCAATGCGAGAACTTGCCAAGAAACTGAAGATCTCGTACAATGCTGTGTACTACTCCCTTCAAAGAACAGCGCAAACTGGCTCTAACCACAATAGAAAGAGGAGGGGGAGGCCCCGGTGCACAACTGAGCAAGAGGAAAAGTACATTAGAGTGTCCAGTTTGAGAAACTGATGCTTCACAAGTCCTCAACTGGCAGCTTCATTAAATAATACCCGCAAACACCAGTCTCAACGTCAACAGTGAAGAGGCGACTTACGGATGCTGGCCTTCTAGACAGCGTTGCAAAGAAAAAGCCATATCTCAGACTGGCCAATAAAAATAAAATATTAAGATCGGCAAAAGAACACAGATGACGGACAGAGGAAGATTAGAAAAAAATGTTATGGACAGACACATCTAAGTTTGAGGTGTTCGGATCACAAAGAAGAACATTTGTGAGACGCAGAAAAAATAAAAAGATGCTGAAGGAGTGCTTGACGCCATCTTTCAAGCATGGTGGAGATATTGTGGTTGTCTGGGGCTGCTTTGCTGGTGGTAAAGTGGGAGATTTGTACAGGGTAAAGGGGAATTTGAAGAAGGAAGGCTATCTCTTAATTTTGCATCGTCATTCATACCCTTTTCACAGTATTTAATTGGAGCCAATTTCAACAATTTCAACAATTTCCAACAAGACAATGACACAAAGCACAGCTCCAAACTATGCAAGAACTATTTAGGGAAGAAGCAGTCAGCTGGTATTCTGTCTATAATGGAGTGGCCAGCACAGTCACTGGACCTCAACCCTATTGAGCTGTTGTGGGAGCAGCTTGACCGTATGGTAACTATTCAGGGAAGAAGCAGTCAGCTGGTATTCTGTCTATAATGGAGTGGCCAGCACAGTCACCGGATCTCAACCCTATTGAGCTGTTGTGGGAGCAGCTTGACCGTATGGTAACTATTCAGGGAAGAAGCAGTCAGCTGGTATTCTGTCTATAATGGAGTGGCCAGCACAGTCACTGGATCTCAACCCTATTGAGCTGTTGTGGGAGCAGCTTGACCGTATGGTACGTAAGAAATGCCCATTAAGCCAATCCAACTTGTGGGAGGTGCTTCAGGAAGCATGGGGTGAAATCTCTTCAGATTACCTCAACAAATTGACAACTACAATACCAAAGGTCTGCAAGGCTGTAATTGCTGCAAATGGAGGATTCTTTGACGAAAGCAAAGTTTCAAGGACACAATTACTATTTCAATTAACAATCATTATTTATAAACTTGTTGACCTTCTTGACTATATTTCCTATTCATTTTGCAACCCATTTCATGTATGTTTACATGGAAATCAAGGACATTTCTAACAGACTCCATACTTTTGAACATGTATATTCGTATAATATCCCCATCAGTCCTATAGCTATTTACCTGATGTAACTTCAACATTTTACCATCCAGTTTTTGTTCTCTAAAACTGTCCTCTGCTCTAGGGCCAGTGTAGGCTGCGTCCCAAGTATTCCCTATGTCGTGCATAACTTTTGACCAGGGCACATAGGGCTCCGGTAAATATAGTGCTATACAAAAGGAATAGGGTGCAGTTTGAGACGCAGTCGTAAACTCAACTTCATAGTGTCCCTGTGGTCTGACTCAGTGTTGTGGTACAACACAGACAACTATTCAATACTATACATTCCCAGGGCCCAGGTAGTGTGGGCACTGAAGCATTGTAACTCAACTCTCTACACTTACAGCTCTCTCTCCCTCACTCTGCCTCCCTCCATCCGCCCTCTCTGCCTCTACCTCCCACCCTCACCCTCTCCCTCCCTCCCTCCCTCACCCTCCTCCTAACTCCCTCTCTCTCC
>NC_068428.1:43110740-43141645 GCF_023373465.1 Oncorhynchus keta
GAATATAGTGTATTTTGTAGTCAGTGAATCCAGAATATTTTCAAAAACAAAGTAGTCAGCACAAATACAAAAGATGGTTATGTTTGGCTAAGTGCTTTTCAGCCTGTGATTTGGTGCTTGTACTGCCTGGTTCCACAAGGTAGTGTACATAATTACCTTGTTCAGGACCAGAGAGAAGGTCATTAATTGGTCTATTGATCCTGTAGCCATTAGCATGTATCCCAGTAGGTACCAACCAGCCACTTACAAATCACAGTCATACCTCAGTACCTCACCCACCCACTTACAAGTCAGTATTCCCCACCCAGTAGGTAGTAGTCAGCATAGTAGTCACCCAGTTAGTAGTCAGTAGTTACAGTAGGTAGTATTCAGTAGGTAGTAGTCAGCCCACTTACAAGTCACAGACATACCTACTACCCACTAGGTAGTATTCAGCAGGTAGTCACTACCCCACCCACCAACTTACAAGTCACAGACATAGCACCCACCCACTTACAAGTCACAGACATACCTAGTCACCCACCCACTTACATTCACAGACATACCTCACCCACCCACTTACAAGTCACAGACATAGTAGTCACCAGGTACAAATCACAGACATAGTCACTACCCCGCCCACCCACTAGTCACAGACATACCTCACCACTAGTAGTCAGTATCTTACTTAACTTCAGTTTGCAGTGTGGACAAGTTACAATGACTTTTCTTGACTTGCCATGTATGTTGGGACCAGGTGATGTCATTATTATATATACTATGTGTTGGCTGTGTAGACAGCGGTAGTAGTCACTAAGGGGCTGGTCATCAACGATACACATTTAGAGCCAAACACAACAAGGCAGGGTTGAAGAAACAGCAGGTAACTGTACATAACTCAGGCTTACTGCTCTCAGCAGGTAAATTTGTCAAATAAGGTTCCCTAGTCAACAATTTAGTAACTCACATGCAAATGGTGATATTAAGAGGTATGCTAACATCGGTGTAGTAGTTGGCATATAAAAATATACCACTGCAATGGTATAACGTGAATATTACAAAGTACATTATGCATAATGACAGTCTCACTTATTTCCATGGTTTGTATTTTTATCCATGTAGGTTAGGTTTGATTAAGATTCGCTTTCATTGACGTTGATACCTACTTTTACATCAACTAGGTGACCTTGAAGGAGGTAGTAGTCAACTAGGGTGACCTTGAAGGAGACGTTTACCAGTCAGTAGGGTGACCTTGAAGGAGACGTTTATCTCAACTTGGGTGACCTTGAAGGAGACATTTACCTCAACTTGGGTGACCTTGAAGGAGACATTTATCTCAACTTGGGTGACCTTGAAGGAGGTAGTTTATCTCAACTAGGGTGACCTTGAAGGAGACATTACCTCAATTTGGGTGACCTAAGGAGACATTTATCTCAACTTGGGTGACCTTGAAGGAGACATTATTCAACTTGGGTGACCTAGTCAGGGTGAGACGTTTAGTACCTTGAAGGAGATCAACTTGTTGAGTAGTCAGTAGGTAGTATTCAGCAGGTAGTAGTCAGTAGGTAGTTAGTCAACTTGGGTGACCTTGAAGAAGATGTTTATCTCAACAGGGTGACCTTGAGTCAGACATTTACCTCAACTCAGGTGACCTAGTCGGCATTGACTCCGCCCACATTGAGCAGCAGCATTTGACTCCGCCCACATTAGCCCGTCCCGCGTTTGACTCCGCCCACATTGAGCCCAGTACCGAACTGCACACTGCAGTCAGGGGCTTCTCGTATTAACCTACCCTGTGACCCCAGCCTTTAGCCTTTAACAGACGGTGAATAATGCATGCTGGGTATTATGGTAAAACCCTTCCTCTCTATCCAGGTAGCATCCCAAATGGCACCCTATTCCATTAATAGTGCCCTACTTTTGATCAGGCCCCATAGGACTCTGGTCAAAAGTAGTGCACTATGTAGGGGACAGGATGCCATTTGGAACATATCCCATGTCTCTACTGGGAGGCTACACAGCACAGGGGCGAGTCTAAAGGAATCTAAAAGGATCTAGTCTCTCCGCTACGCCCATCGCCCTGCATCTCCTCGCCCTGAGAGGGTTTGTTAGCACGGTAACACTAGGTTTTCATGCTTTCTGGGATGGTTTGTTAGCATGGTAACACTTAGGTTTTCATGCTTTCTGAGATGGTTTGCAGCATGGTAACATTAGCAGATAGTTTGTCAGTGGTAGTAGTTTTCATGCTTTCTGAGATGGTTTGCTTAGCATGGTAACACTTAGGTTTTATGCTTTCTGAGATGGTTTGCAGCACCGTAACACTTGGGGTTTCATGCTTTCTGAGATGGTTTGCTTAGCATGGTAACACTTAGGTTTATAGTCCAAAGGAGTATGCATGCATCTACTGAGTCAGCAGGTTGTCGTCAGTAGGTAGTAGTCAGTAGATAGTAGTCACTAGATAGTAGTCAGTAGATAGTAGTCAGCAGGTAGTAGTCAGTAGGTAGTAGGTAGTAGTCAGTAGGTAGCAGTCAGTAGGTAGTAGTCAGTAGGTAGTAGTCAGCAGGTAGTAGTCAGTAGGTAGTAGGTAGTAGTCAGTAGGGAGCAGTCAGTAGATAGTAGTCAGCAGGTAGTAGTGAGCAGGTAGTAGTCAGTAGGTAGTAGTCAGTAGGTAGTAGGTAGTAGTCAGCAGGTAGTAGTCAGCAGGTAGTAGTCAGTAGGTAGTATTCAGCAGGTAGTAGTCAGTAGGTAGTATTCAGCAGGTAGTAGTCAGTAGGTAGTAGTCAGCAGGTAGTAGTCAGCAGGTAGTAGTCAGTAGGTAGTAGTCAGTAGGTAGTAGTCAGTAGGTAGTAGTCAGCAGGTAGTAGTCAGCAGGTAGTAGTCAGTAGGTAGTAGTCAGTAGGTAGTAGTCAGCATATATCAGTCAGCAGGTAGTAGTCAGTAGGTAGTAGTCAGTAGGTAGTAGTCAGTAGGTAGTAGTCAGCAGGTAGTAGTCAGCAGGTAGTAGTCAGCAGGTAGTAGTCAGTAGGTAGTAGTCAGTAGGTAGTAGTCAGCAGGTAGTAGTCAGCAGGTAGTAGTCAGCAGGTAGTAGTCAGTAGGTAGTAGTCAGTAGGTAGTAGTCAGCAGGTAGCAGTCAGCATATAGCAGTCAGCAGGTAGTAGTCAGTAGGTAGTATTCAGTAGGTAGTATTCAGCAGGTAGTAGTCAGTAGGTAGTAGTCAGTAGGTAGTAGTCAGCATATATCAGTCAGTAGGTAGTAGTCAGTAGGTAGTATTCAGCAGGTAGTAGTCAGTAGGTAGTAGTCAGCAGGTAGTAGTCAGCAGGTAGTAGTCAGCAGGTAGTAGTCAGCAGGTAGTAGTCAGTAGGTAGCAGTCAGTAGGTAGTAGTCAGCAGGTAGTAGTCAGCAGGTAGTAGTCAGCAGGTAGTAGTCAGCAGGTAGCAGTCAGCAGGTAGTAGTCAGCAGGTAGTAGTCAGTAGGTAGTAGTCAGCAGGTAGCAGTCAGCAGGTAGTAGTCAGTAGGTAGTAGTCAGTAGGTAGTAGTCAGCAGGTAGTAGTCAGCAGGTAGTAGTCAGCAGGTAGTAGTCAGCAGGTAGCAGTCAGTAGGTAGTAGTCAGCAGGTAGTAGTCAGCAGGTAGCAGTCAGTAGGTAGTAGTCAGCAGGTAGTAGTCAGCAGGTAGTAGTCAGCAGGTAGTAGTCAGCAGGTAGTAGTCAGCAGGTAGTAGTCAGTAGGTAGTAGTCATCATGTAGCAGTCAGCATATAGTAGTCAGTAGGTAGCAGTCAGTAGATAGTAGTCAGCAGGTAGTAGTCAGCAGGTAGTACATTTACATTTACATTTAAGTCATTTAGCAGACGCTCTTATCCAGAGCGACTTACAAATTGGTGCATACACCTTATGACAACCAGTGGAACAGCCACTTGCATCTAAATCTTGTTGGGGGAGAAGGGGGTAGTGAGAAGGATTACTACCCTTACTTACCCTATCCTAGGTATTCCTTGAAGAGGTGGGGTTTCAGGTGTCTCCGGAAGGTGGTGATTGACTCCGCTGTCCTGGCGTCGTGAGGGAGTTTGTTCCACCATTGGGGGGCAGTCAGCAGTCAGTAGGTAGTAGGTAGTAGTCAGCAGGTAGTAGTCAGCAGGTAGTAGTCAGCAGGTAGTAGTCAGCAGGTAGTAGTCAGTAGGTAGTAGTCATCATGTAGTATTCAGCATATAGTAGTCAGCAGGTAGTAGTCAGCATGTAGCAGTCAGCATATAGCAGTCAGCAGGTAGTAGTCAGCATGTAGCAGTCAGCATATAGCAGTCAGCAGGTAGCAGTCAGCAGGTAGCAGTCAGCAGGTAGCAGTCAGCAGGTAGTAGTCAGCAGGTAGTATTCAGCATATAGCAGTCAGCATATAGCAGTCAGCATATAGCAGTCAGCAGGTAGTAGTCAGCAGGTAGTATTCAGCATATATCAGTCAGCAGGTAGTAGTCAGCAGGGAGCAGTCAGCATATAGCAGTCAGCAGGTAGCAGTCAGCAGGTAGTAGTCAGCAGGTAGCAGTCAGCAGGTAGCAGTCAGCAGGTAGCAGTCAGCAGGTAGTAGTCAGCAGGTAGTAGTCAGCATATAGCAGTCAGCATATAGCAGTCAGCATATAGCAGTCAGCAGGTAGTAGTCAGCAGGTAGTATTCAGCATATATCAGTCAGCAGGTAGCAGTCAGCAGGGAGCAGTCAGCATATAGCAGTCAGCAGGTAGCAGTCAGCAGGTAGTAGTCAGCAGGTAGCAGTCAGCAGGTAGCAGTCAGCAGGTAGCAGTCAGCAGGTAGCAGTCAGCAGGTAGTAGTCAGCATATAGCAGTCAGCATATAGCAGTCAGCATATAGCAGTCAGCAGGTAGTAGTCAGCAGGTAGTAGTCAGCATATATCAGTCAGCAGGTAGCAGTCAGCAGGTAGCAGTCAGCAGGTAGCAGTCAGCAGGTAGCAGTCAGCAGGTAGTAGTCAGCAGGTAGCAGTCAGCAGGTAGCAGTCAGCAGGTAGCAGTCAGCAGGTAGCAGTCAGCAGGTAGTAGTCAGCAGGTAGTAGTCAGCAGGTAGCAGTCAGCAGGTAGCAGTCAGCAGGTAGCAGTCAGCAGGTAGCAGTCAGCAGGTAGCAGTCAGCAGGTAGCAGTCAGCAGGTAGCAGTCAGCAGGTAGTAGTCAGCAGGTAGCAGTCAGCAGGTAGCAGTCAGCAGGTAGCAGTCAGCAGGTAGCAGTCAGCAGGTAGTAGTCAGCAGGTAGTATTCAGCAGGTAGTAGTCAGCATATAGCAGTCAGCATATAGCAGTCAGCAGGTAGTAGTCAGCAGGTAGTATTCAGCATATATCAGTCAGCAGGTAGTAGTCAGCAGGGAGCAGTCAGCATATAGCAGTCAGCAGGTAGCAGTCAGCAGGTAGTAGTCAGCAGGTAGCAGTCAGCAGGTAGCAGTCAGCAGGTAGCAGTCAGCAGGTAGCAGTCAGCAGGTAGTAGTCAGCATATAGCAGTCAGCATATAGCAGTCAGCATATAGCAGTCAGCAGGTAGTAGTCAGCAGGTAGTATTCAGCATATATCAGTCAGCAGGTAGCAGTCAGCAGGGAGCAGTCAGCATATAGCAGTCAGCAGGTAGCAGTCAGCAGGTAGTAGTCAGCAGGTAGCAGTCAGCAGGTAGCAGTCAGCAGGTAGCAGTCAGCAGGTAGCAGTCAGCAGGTAGTAGTCAGCAGGTAGTAGTCAGCATATAGCAGTCAGCAGGTAGCAGGTAGCAGTCAGCAGGTAGCAGTCAGCAGGTAGCAGTCAGCAGGTAGCAGTCAGCAGGTAGCAGTCAGCAGGTAGCAGTCAGCAGGTAGTAGTCAGCAGGTAGCAGTCAGCAGGTAGCAGTCAGCAGGTAGCAGTCAGCAGGTAGCAGTCAGCAGGTAGTAGTCAGCAGGTAGTAGTCAGCATATAGCAGTCAGCAGGTAGCAGTCAGCAGGTAGCAGTCAGCATATAGCAGTCAGCAGGTAGCAGTCAGCAGGTAGTAGTCAGCAGGTAGTAGTCAGCAGGTAGTAGTCAGCAGGTAGCAGTCAGCATATAGCAGTCAGCAGGTAGCAGTCAGCAGGTAGCAGTCAGCAGGTAGCAGTCAGCAGGTAGTAGTCAGCAGGTAGTAGTCAGCATATAGCAGTCAGCATATAGCAGTCAGCAGGTAGCAGTCAGCAGGTAGCAGTCAGCAGGTAGCAGTCAGCAGGTAGTAGTCAGCAGGTAGTAGTCAGCATATAGCAGTCAGCATATATCAGTCAGCAGGTAGCAGTCAGCAGGTAGTAGTCAGCAGGTAGTAGTCAGCATATAGCAGTCAGCATATAGCAGTCAGCAGGTAGCAGTCAGCAGGTAGCAGTCATACACTATAGAGACTGTAGTCTCAGATTTAGCCCAAGCAGTCTTTGTGGGAAAACATCTATAAACACTGCATTTCATAAGCCAACATTCCAACAAGCTCTCGCAGATTCACTGCAGAATGTGACGTTTGTGTGTGAACGTAAAATTGGTTATGTTTAGACATTGATTTAAAGTTAAGGTTTAAGTTTTAGGATAGGGTTAAAAAATTTAAAATAAAAATTCCTTGCATTGGGGATTGACCCTCAGATCCAAAGGTCGCGGCTTACGCAAATCCACTACCCCCCCATCCACAACGCCCTAGCAAAACCCAAGCCTACCTGATGGTAATAGCTCCACTTGCCTCTAGCAGCTGGTTTTGAAGGCATCTCGATGTCCTGAGGACCTTGACGGACGTCACATTTGGAACTGGATCTTGAGCGACCTGGCTGAACATGCAACCCCTTAGCAATATGGATGAACCTGCTTGGTAATGAACAGTAAAGCAACTAACATCAACACGGCTCATCATGGCTGTGAATTTGCTGTTGATGCTACAAGGGACGGAGAGAATTAGAGACGAGAACAAACTTGAACATGAGGAAGTCAATAGGAAACCCAGCCCAGAATACAAACAATTAGCATGCAGGGCTGATTTTTGCGAGTGTGAACTTTGTTGGAAAATGACATTAAAAGTGTTCAATTACCATATCATGATGTTTTAATGCACAGTGAGTGTAGTGCTGTTAATGAGTTCTCCTCTCTCTCTACACACACACACGAAAGGCTACAGTGTACTGCTGTGTTAATGAGTTCTCCTCTCTCTCTCTACAGACACAGACAGACAGACACAGTGAGTGTAGTGCTGTTAATGAGTTCTCCTCTCTCTCTCTACACACAGACACAGACAGACAGACACAGTGAGTGTAGTGCTGTTAATGAGTTCTCCTCTCTCTCTCTACACACAGACACAGACAGACAGACACAGTGAGTGTAGTGCTGTTAATGAGTTCTCCTCTCTCTCTCTACAGACAGACAGACAGACAGACAGACAGACAGACAGACAGACAGACAGACAGACAGACAGACAGACAGACAGACACAAACGAAAGGCTAAAGCAAATACGCACACAGATACATGCAGGCAGGATACACACACAGAAACACTGGGATCAACCTGTCTCCTGTGGACACAAAAACCCTGGGATCAACCTGTCTCCTGTGGACACAGAAACACTGGGATCAACCTGTCTCCTGTGGACACAGAAACCCTGGGATCAACCTGTCTCCTGTGGACACAGAAACACTGGGATCAACCTGTCTCCTGTGGACACAGAAACACTGGGATCAACCTGTCTCCTGTGGACACAGAAACCCTGGGATCAACCTGTCTCCTGTGGACACAGAAACCCTGGGATCAACCTGTCTCCTGTGGACACAAAAACACTGGGATCAACCTGTCTCCTGTGGACACAAAAACACTGGGATCAACCTGTCTCCTGTGGACACAGAAACCCTGGGATCAACCTGTCTCCTGTGGACACAAAAACACTGGGATCAACCTGTCTCCTGTGGACACAAAAACCCTGGGATCAACCTGTCTCCTGTGGACACAAAAACACTGGGATCAACCTGTCTCCTGTGGACACAAAAACACTGGGATCAACCTGTCTCCTGTGGACACAAAAACACTGGGATCAACCTGTCTCCTGTGGACACAAAAACACTGGGATCAACCTGTCTCCTGTGGACACAAAAACACTGGGATCAACCTGTCTCCTGTGGACACACAAACACTGGGATCAACCTGTCTCCTGTGGACACAGAAACCCTGGGATCAACCTGTCTCCTGTGGACACACAAACACTGGGATCAACCTGTCTCCTGTGGACACACAAACACTGGGATCAACCTGTCTCCTGTGGACACACAAACACTGGGATCAACCTGTCTCCTGTGGACACACAAACACTGGGATCAACCTGTCTCCTGTGGAGACACAAACCTCTATCAAAACATGGGCTGGTGAGGAAAACAACCTCATCCTCTTTTTTCTTTCTATGTGTGCAGATTTATCTGTCTTGTAAACATTTCTGCTCCAAGTCCAGCGAATAGTTTCTGTCAGTTTCCCAAAACGCACCCTATTCCCTATATAGGGCAACTGGTCTAACGTAGTGCACTATTATAGGTAGTAGGGTGCCGTTTGTGATGCAGACTCTGTCGCGCAAGTCGATGAAATTCAAGGAAGCCATTCAAGAGAAGATGATGAGATGGAAAGAGAGAAGGAGAAATAGAAAATTACATGGAAAGTGCAGAAAAAAAGCTAACTAGCTCTTTGCTTGGCTAGCTAGCTCGCTGCTTGGCTGAACACAGAACAGCACACTGTTCTCCGATTAGCTAACTGGATCAGTCTCATGAAAAAAAAACTGTTGAATCTTGGAAACTCACAGCCTGTATTGGCGCCCCCGACGACAGATCTTATGTATCTGAACTGGGCTTAAATCTCTGCCCATCTGTCTATAAAACAACGGATGGTATTCAGAGCAAAAATGTCCCCAGTGCAGATGATTGTCTGTGTATGTGGCTCTACCTGTATAGATTGTATAGCTTACAGTACCAGTTTAAAGTTTGGACACACCTACTCATTCAAAGGGTGTTACTTCATTTCTATATTGTAGAATAATAGTGAAGACATCACAACTATGAAATAACAAATATGGAGTCATGTAGTAACCAAAAAAGTGTTTAAAACAATCAAAGTCTATTTTAGATTTTAGAGTCTTCAAAGTAGCCACCCTTTGCCTTGATGACAGCTTTGTACACTCTTGGCATTCTCTCAACCAGCTTCATGAGGAATGCTTTTCAAACAGTCTTGAAGGACTGTGTGGTCCTTCTGTAGCTCAGTTGGTAGAGCATGGCGCTTGTAACGCCAGGGTAGTGGGTTCGATTCCCGGGACCACCCATACGTAGAATGTATGCACACATGACTGTAAGTCGCTTTGGATAAAAGCGTCTGCTAAATGGCATATATTATTATTATATTATTATATATTATAAGGAGTTCCCACATATGCTGAGCACTTGTTGGCTGCTTTTCCTTCACTCTGCGGTCCAACTCATTCTAAACCATGTCAATTTGGTTGAGGTCGGGGGATTGTGGAGGCCAGGTCATCCGATGCTTACCTTTATGTCTGCATATTATATAATGCTACAGCTATTGTTGTTTTGTTGCAGAATGTGCTTTCAATTTGAATATCAGCAAGAACTCTCAGTGTGTTGCATTCTGGTCCCTGGAGACAGATTTGGTGGAAAATATGACTATTTGAAAACATGTAGAGAATAAGAAATATCTGCCTCTGCAGAATCTATCTAGCCCAGCTAATGAGACCTAATCTCAGACAGCGCCCACCCCACCCACACCCCACACCTCACACCCACACAGACGTAGTACCAGACAGCGACCCCCCACCCACACAGACGTAGTACCAGACAGCTTACTCAATTGATCCAGCCATTCCTTGTAACGATACACCTTTAGCCCGGTCCAGTTTACAGTTTGGGTTGGGACACCTCTTCCTCCTCCTCCTCCTCCACCTCCACCTACTCCTCCTCCTCTCAGTTTTTCCTTTAGTATTAGGCCTAGCTGTTTGCTGGTCACAAGAAAGAGCTGTCGATTTCCTGGACGGGTGAAATGGTCCTGAGGACGTTAATGTATGCCTTCGTCCAAAAACAAACAAACAATAGCACAGCACTGGGCTCAAACTGACAAGGCTCAGAGCCAGAGCACTGTATCAGACCACTGCACCACGGCAGTTCATAATTCTCTAGCAAGCAGGGAGAATACTTGATGATACTTTAAAAGGAGATTTTCACCTGGGCTCTGCCATGAAATATAGTCATTACTATATTGACAACATTACATTTTTTTTTATCATAAAAAAAATCACAATTATCCAAACCACAAGCTGGAACTATCACATTTTCATTTCACTTGTAGAATCAGGAAGTTTTGACTCCCTGTGTATTCGTCCGGTAGTCATATCGATACCGCCCGCTAGTTACAGGAGGTGTACACACAAACAAATAATCGCGACCAATACACAGTAATCTCCTAAATTCTGTAGTCAAGATTGTTTTGAAAATGTTTGTTTTTCACTAATGTTTGTCATTATGTCCGTGTGGTGTTATGTGCCTGGCTGTGCTAATCATAAACGTGTGAAAATGTGTTGTCTCACCGTTCTACCTACAAGAAGTTCAAGTGATTTGTTACCATCAATTTCTTTACTTCACAACAAAATGGAAAATTCCCAATTAGAGGTAGAGCTAGCTAACGTTACAGTCCTGTATTGAACTCGGAAAGACATCAACTAAATCATATCGCTATCTTTTGGTATACACACGGTCAATCAATTTAGCTTATGCCATGGCAGTCACTGCTACACTGGTAGCTTCTGCTACACTGGTACCTTCAGCAGAGTAAACATGTTTGTCTGTTCGTTCTATCTTTGACTGACCGTTAGCAAACGTAAGCTAGCTAATATTACTCTTATTTGGTATCTCAATTTGGTAGCCATCTATTCCACCCTTGTCTGGAAAGCAATAAAAATAGAAGTGTCGATTATAGCTAACTCACTCACAACTCACTTTGTGTGTTGGTAGCAATGTGTGTTGGTATCAATGTGTGTTGGTAGCAATGTGTGTTGGTAGCAATGATGAATGCATATAAATGTATATACATTATCTATGGTTGGTTAGTTAGTTAACCAGCCAGTCTCAGCTGGCTTGCAATCTTGCTGCCAAATTTAGTGACACTAGTTTTCAAAAAAAAAAATAAGCTGACTATAAATGTCCACGTTAGGTATGCTTAGCTTGCCAGTCTAATAGAGATCAATACCATTAGTGGGGAGGTTAAGTGGTGTATTGTGATGTGTTTTGTTGTAGGTGTTACAGAATCTGCTTTACAACCCCTTAGCCCTGCACTAGGTGATGGTAAGTTGGCCAAAAAAATATTTACAATCTGACGGCTAAGATAGCTCCATTTTTACAGTAAGCATGCTATAAAGATGAATTGTGTTTGTATGGTTTGTGTCATGAGGTTACAGGTGGTTAGAGGTAGCCTGAGGTACCACAGAGAACCTTCCAGACCATGTCACCAATTTAGTCTACCCCTCTTCTCTTTTTTACCTTTTATTTTGGTAAAACTCTGGTGTCATTCCACTGCTGAAAAGTACCCCAAAGTGGGGTCATTTTGGATACACAAGCATGAGGGAGCAGGCACACCTTGCGGTTGTGAAGCACTACAAGATTGTGGGACAGAAACCAGCCAGGGACACTGAAAGGTATAACATCAAGGCTACAACAGCAATGACACAACATTCTTCTCTCTGCAAATTCTCAAAACACAATATAAAGACCATGTCTACAACATTCCCCAGCCAAGGGCTGCTATTGACAAGATCGTTCAAAGTCCGTGGGCTGGGGGATGTTTAAAGACAGTACTTTAAGATGAAGACATTTTTGGGGGGGTTGTGCAGTAAATGTGTTGGTGACATTTTCCCTCAATCTCCCATACTCAACAATTCATACTGTGTAAGAACTACCTGCCTAAGACTTTTCACACCTGCTTTACCCCCCCGCCCCCCACACACAGTCAAATACTTGTTTAGCTAGCTACCTAGTTACAAACCCCCACACTGTAGCACAGTAGTTTGTTAGTCAGTAATACACAATATGGGTTTCAGTAGCTGCACTAAAAAGTTAGCTGGGTGGCTTGCAGGACAAAATAACTTACTTAGCTAGGGACCATATTTGTAATCTACTCTCTCGGTGCTTGTTTTCGGCAGGAGCTGAGCTTCTAACTCGAGCTAAATCCAACTCTTTTGTTTGAAAACTCTCTCCGCTATTTATTCCGGTTGAAACATGTATGGTTGAATGTCACCATGTAGCTAATAGATGCTCCTATCGTCAAAATTCGTGTTGATGAGAGGAATCACTTGAAGCCATTGCATCTGGACAGTTCTTTCTGTTTCGCCCGAAAGATTGTTGTTAGTGTCCAGCTCCTTTTTCATAAAAAGTCCGCCTTGGGGGAGGGATGTGAGCCAGAGCATGAAGCAGCGCCCAACATAGTCTTTCAGAGACAGGAAACAAATGTGTCTGCTTGTATATTTAACAACGAATCTGCGGATAGGAACATCGCTGAAAGACATCTAATGGCCCTATTGAACAAGATCTGCCTTCCTCCTGGGAATATATGTGTGAAACATCTCACTGTCCTAGAAATGCCTCAGACCTGATGAAAACAGGCCACATTTCCCCAGAGTGACATTTTTGTTTTACGCCTTCCCCAAACCATAGCCCTAACCTTAATCACTTGGAATTAATACCTAAACTTAACCCTTTGACTTGTTTACAATTTAACCCTGTAAGGGACCGGTATTGAATTCTACTATGTGTAACTTCAGTGTACAATTTTTTTTTTCTCTCTCTCTCTCTCTCTCTCTCTCTCTCTCCCTCTTTCTCCCTCTTTCTCTCTTTCTCCCTCTTTCTCCCTCTCTCCCTCTCTCTCTCTCTCCCTCTCTCCCTCTCTCTCTCCCTCTCTCTCTCCCTCTCTCCCCTCTCCCTCTCTCTCTCTCCCTCTCTCTCTCTCCCTCTCTCCCTCTTTCTCCCTCTCTCCCTCTCTCTCTCTCTCCCTCTCTCTCTCCCTCTCTCCCTCTCTCCCTCTCTCCTGAGCCCGGCCCGGTTCGATCAGTCCCTCTTTGTGCTTGGCATTATCAGAACATGGTCGTGTAGAGTATCTGGTGAATCAAATAGCACTTGTAGTGATGACATGGAATTGGGGCATTTGTTGGGAATGGCCTGGTTGTTTCTGCACAATTTTTCATACCCACCCTAATTACCTTCTAAATCACATCCATCATTTTATGGCTTCTTAATGCCTGTTTCTGCAGGTTGAGTTTCAGTTTACTTCAGGCAGAGTTTTTGTATTTTCTTAGAGAACTTGTCACTGTCGTGATAGTTTTCTCCTCAGCTGGCTGATTTATTAAAATACAATTAATTTGTTCTATGATTAGGAAGCAGACTTAATGACTCCATCATCATTAGCCTGACCGTGATTACTGTCTGATTGTCTTCTCCGGAGTCACATTAGAACATGAAAGACTGGAGGAGTAGATGGAAGGATATATCTCATGGAGTCGTTGTCTTGTCTGTGTAATTACACAGCGTTCCTCGTTTATGATTTCTGAACAGCATGCAGCGTGCGCCAGGTTTTTCTACCAAACCAGCCCAATACTGGACCACCTGATTCAACTAATTAAGGTTGATAATTGATAAGCTAAATCAGATGCGTGCTTGTGCTGGCCTGCGACTAAAACCTGCCTGCACACACAACTACACTACACGTGTTGTTCTCCCAGCATTCTCCTCTCTAGGTCTGAGTGTTAGAGAGAAAGAGAGGGGAGGAGATGACAGTATTAGAGAGAAAGAGAGGGGAGGAGATGACAGTATTAGAGAGAGGGGAGGAGATGACAGTATTAGAGAGAGGGGAGGAGATGACAGTATTAGAGAGAGGGGAGGAGATGACTGTATTAGAGAGAGGGGAGGAGATGACTGTATTAGAGAGAGAGGGGAGGAGATGACAGTATTAGAGAGAGGGGAGGAGATGACAGTATTAGAGAGAGGGGAGGAGATTACAGTATTAGAGAGAGGGGAGGAGATGACTGTATTAGAGAGAGGGGAGGAGATGACTGTATTAGAGAGAGGGGAGGAGATGACTGTATTAGAGCGAGGGGAGGAGATGACAGTATTAGAGAGAGGGGAGGAGATGACAGTATTAGAGAGAGGGGAGGAGATGACTGTATTAGAGAGAGGGGAGGAGATGACTGTATTAGAGAGAGAGGGGAGGAGATGACTGTATTAGAGAGAGAGGGGAGGAGATGACTGTATTAGAGAGAGGGGAGGAGATGACTGTATTAGAGAGAGGGGAGGAGATGACAGTATTAGAGAGAGGGGAGGAGATGATTATTATTATTATTATTATGACTGTATTAGAGAGAGAAGGGAGGAGATGACTGTATTAGAGAGAGGGGAGGAGATGACAGTATTAGAGAGAGGGGAGGAGATGACAGTATTAGAGAGAGGGGAGGAGATGACTGTATTAGAGAGAGGGGAGGAGATGACTGTATTAGAGAGAGAGGGGAAGAGATGACTGTATTAGAGAGAGGGGAGGAGATGACTGTATTAGAGATAGGGGAGGAGATGACAGTATTAGAGAGAGGGGAGGAGATGACTGTATTAGAGAGAGGGGAGGAGATGACAGTATTAGAGAGAGGGGAGGAGATTACGAGTTTTTACCTGGAACCAAAAAGGGTTCTATGACCCTTTCCTTCAGCCAAATGACCTGGTGCCCTCATAGGTGGGATGCTATTTAAAAAAATAATAATAATTTCATAATTAATAAACATTACTTTTTTTTTTTAACTGCCAAAAACATGGTGTTTCTAGCTCTAACAGTTTTGTTATACTTCGGTATTCTGTAATATTGGGATGCAAACTCAAAATTAAATGTATTTCAACTCTATATGTGACATGATACAGGTTCCTTTTTTATTTAAAGCCCATAACCAGGTGTGTGGGGTGTATACTTTTGTTTCAAAGTAAATGTGTTTTTAAGTCTACCAAGAAACAGTCTGTTTGACCGATTTAGCCCACTGCAGTACATTTATTAAGGGTTCCTCTGTGGGGACAGCCGAAGAACCCATTTAGGTTTTAGATGGTACTTTGTTCTTCTAGGAGTGGAAACCTATTCTCTTCCAGCGATAGTGGAGATGAGGGATGGCTCAGTGTCTTTGTAAATAATACCCTTCCAACTGTTTTAAGATTTAGATGCACTATTGTAAAGTGGCTGTTCCACTGGATGTCATAAGGTGAATGCACCAATTTGTAAGTCGCTCTGGATAAGAGCGTCTGCTAAATGACTTAAATGTAAATGTTTTAGAAGCAGGACCGTAGTGTGGTATATGATACAGAAGGCTTTGATAGTAGTCTGGATGAATGCACTTGTTAAAAGAGACGGATTGAAATAAGTGAATGTGGCTCGTTGATGAGAGACAATGATGGAAGGGGACAATCGTTCAGCTGAGATTCATTTTGACAGAGGACCATCTGAATAAAGGAGCCCACAATGACTGTTATGACTCAGCCCACCATGACTGTCAGGACTCAGCCCACCATGACTGTTAGGACTCAGCACACCATGACTGTTATGACTCAGCCAGCAAAACCATGATGGTTATGACTCAGCCAGCAAAACCATGACTGTTATGACTCAGCCCACCATGACTGTTATGACTCAGCCCACCATGACTGTCAGGACTCAGCACACCATGACTGTTATGACTCAGCCAGCAAAACCATGACTGTTATGACTCAGCCCACCATGACTGTTATGACTCAGCCAGCAAAACCATGACTGTTATGACTCAGCCCACCATGACTGTTATGACTCAGCCCACCATGACTGTCAGGACTCAGCCCGCCATGACTGTTAGGACTCAGCCCACCATGACTGTTAGGACTCAGCACACCATGACTGTTAGGACTCAGCCCACCATGGATGTTATGACTCAGCCCACCATGACTGTTAGGACTCAGCACATCATGACTGTTATGACTCAGCCCACCATGACTGTTATGACTCAGCCCACCATGACTGTTAGGACAGCCCACCATGACTGTTAGGCCTCAGCCCACCATGACTGTTTGGACTCAGCACACCATGACTGTTAGGACTCAGCCCACCATGACTGTTAGGACTCAGCCCACCATGACTGTTAGGACTCAGCCTACCATGACTGTTATGACTCAGCCCACCATGACTGTTAGGACTCAGCCCACCATGACTGTTATGACTCAGCCAGCAAAACCATGACTGTTATGACTCAGCCCACCATGACTGTGATGACTCAGCCCACCATGACTGTTAGGACAGCCCACCATGACTGTTAGGCCTCAACCCACAATGACTGTTAGGACTCAGCCCACCATGACTGTTAGGACTCAGCCCACCGTGACTGTTATGACTCAGCTTACCATGACTGTTATGACTCAGCCCACCATGACTGTTATGACTCAGCCCACCATTACTGTTATGACTCAGCCCACCATGACTGTTATGACTCAGCTTACCATAACTGTTATGACTCAGCCCACCATGACTGTTATGACTCAGCCCACCATGGCTGTCATGACTCAGCCCACCATGACTGTTAGGACTCAGCCAGCAAAACCATGACTGTTATGTCTCAACCAGCCCACCATGACTGTTATGACTCAGCCTACCATGACTGTTATGACTCAGCCCACCATGACTGTTAGGACTCAGCCCACCATGTGTTGTCACAAGGTAAGCCTCTTCAATATTGCGTGAACTTGCAATGAAGTCATCTACGTAGAGTGACTCTCTCAGTATCTCTACAACTTCTGGTTGTTCTGGTTCATATTGTTTCAGGTGCTTCCTGATTGTAGCTGCCAGCAAAAATGGACTTGGGGAAGTTCCAAATAGCACTCTTTTCATCCTCAGCACACGCAGCTCCTCTTCATTTTCTCCCCTCGGTGGGCCAGTGAGCCATAGAAATCTCACGGCGTCTCTGTCTCTCTCTGGGATATCTGCAGGAAAGCTTTCTTGATGTCTGCCATGAATGCGATCTCATGTAGTCTGAACTTTATCAGAACGCGGAGCAGATCCGGATTCAGGTTCGGTCCTGTGAGTAGACAGTCATTGAGAGATGGACAGCCATCTTCATGGGACGAGGCATCAAACGCCACTCTCAGTTTTGTTGTCACCTTATCTTCTCGGAGCACTGCATGGTGAGGTAAGTAGTATTTTACGTTGTCTGCACTTGATGCGTTGTCCTTGGGCACGTCCTCTGCCATATCTTGTTGTAAGTAGTCTTCTACTACTTCATTGTATCTGCTGTACAATGTCACATCCTTCTTCAATCTTTTCTTCAGACCTTCAAACCGTTTCTTGGCGATTCTATAGTTGTCCTGGGTTTCGGCACCAACTTTTAGATTTGCTAACTTCTTAGTAATGACTCGGGACGTCAGTTTTTATAAGAAAGCTTCTTTTAGTAAGAATACTTGTTTACGTTACATTTAACAACAATGGTTTTGGTACAGAGCAATGCAGGTAAGATGCTGTCGGAAAGTCAGCTACAATCACCAGCACCTGCACATAATTGGCGCGTTATTACTCATTCCTCTCGCAAGGCATTCTGGGACTTGCAGTCAAAAAGTGTAATTCAACACAATTCAATATGCAAATAAATCTAAAGAAATATCTTTACAGATACAGCTCAAAGAATAAACTTAAACATTAACTCTAACACAACTGACCATCCTACCAATCCTCGACTTTGGCGATGTCATTTACAAAATAGCCTCCAATACCCTACTCAACAAATTGGATGCAGTCTATCACAGGGCAATCCGTTTTGTCACCAAAGCCCCATATACTACCCACCATTGCGACCTGTACGCTCTCGTTGGCTGGCCCTCGCTTCATATTAGTCGCCAAACCCACTGGCTCCATGTCATCTACAAGACCCTGCTAGGTAAAGTCCCCCCTTACCTCAGCTCGCTGGTCACCATAGCATCTCCCACCTGTAGCACACGCTCCAGCAGGTATATCTCTCTAGTCACCCCCAAAACCAATTCTTTCTTTGGCCACCTCTCCTTCCAGTTTTCTGCTGCCAATGACTGGAACGAACTACAAAAATCTCTGAAACTGGAAACACTTATCTCCCTCACTAGCTTTAAGCACCAACTGTCAGAGCATCTTACAGATCTTACAGCACCTGTACATAGCCCACCTATAATTTACCCCAAACAACAACCTCTTTCCCAACTGTATTTAATTTATTTATTTATTTTGCTCCTTTGCACCCCATTATTTTTATTTCTACTTTGCACATTCTTCCATTGCAAAACTACCATTCCAGTGTTTTACTTGCTATATTGTATTTACTTTGCCACCATGGCCTTTTTTGTCTTTACCTCCCTTCTCACCTAATTTGATCACATTGTATATGGACTTGTTTATACTGTATTATTGACTGTATGTTTGTTTTACTCCATGTGTAACTCTGTGTCGTTGTATCTGTCGAACTGCTTTGCTTTATCTTGGCCAGGTCGCAATTGTAAATGAGAACTTGTTCTCAACTAGCCTACCTGGTTAAATAAATGTGTTCTCAACTAGCCTACCTGGTTAAATAAAGGTGTTCTCAACTAGCCTACCTGGTTAAATAAAGGTGAAATAAAAAAATAAAAAAAATAAAAGTTACAACACAGGGTGTGGTTATTCTGTGGCCGCAAGTCTGTTCTGTACCACCTTGGTATGGTGAGCTGGTGTAACTGGGGTAGTTCTGAACACCACTGTTGCCATTCTTGTGTCAGATCAGGTGGTAATTCTTCGTCCCAGCTGAGTCCCCTCTGCCACATTTCCTCGAACATGCACTTGATCCTGATGGTGAAGGGAGTTAAGAAACCAAGAGGGTCGAAGATACGTGCAGACGACTGCAGAACACTTGTCTTTGTGTTTTGCTTTTGCTTTAAAATGCTCAGTAGCGGCCTGAGGGCAAACACAAAGTAATCCGTTTCCGGCCTCCATACTAAACCTTGTGTTTGTAACGTCAACGGGTGGTCGGTTGTCGTACTCTCCTCCCATTTTGTTTTCAATTCAGGAGAATTGGTCATCCAAATACTAACCAGGCCCGGACCTGCTTCGCTTCCAAGAATACCCGAGTTCCGAGTTCTGTGTTTTCTCGCTTAGAATACCCAGAGACTCAAGCTCCCAGAATGCATGCAGTTGCTTGGAGACTAGTGTGTCTTCATCAAGTGGGATGAACATGCAGGTTGCCTCGGCGACACTTGACATGGACACGGGTCCCTGCACCGACCATCCAAAGGTGCTCTCTAAAGCAACTAGCGTCTCCGTCAGTCGCTCCACTCTGCCTGATACTATCTGCCAGTAGTAGTCTGCTCCTATCAGGACAGAGAGTTCAGGATCATTGTCATCTCCTGGAAAGTCTGCGAGCTGCAGTCCCCTTTTACTGAGCTCATGTTGAATCCGTTCACCAGGAACCTTCATCACAGCTGTGCACACTTGTGGGGTTTCAATTGCCTCTATCTCTATTCTCTGCTGTTTGTCCCAGACATTCTCCAAGATGACTTTCACTGTGTTGCGTTGGGACGTTGCTGGGGCAGAGGAGCCAAACGTGTGAAGAGTGAGTGCCTCTTGTCTGATTACTGGTAGCTTCAAGCCCTTCACAAGGTTTTCATGTATGAAGATTCTCTGACTGCCTCCATCTAGTAAGCAACGAGCTATCTTCCTGCCCGATGGGCATTCTACCCATGCCTTTGCCGTTTGTAGCAACACAGTGTTCTGTCCATCTGGTCTCATCTTCACTGAATGGGGAATAACTGAGGAAACAACAGCATCTACAGAAACAGTAGGGGGTTGCACCTCACTCCTCTTACTGGTACACACCGCAATGTGATGTCTGCTTCCACATGTTGCACATGACACATCTTTGACTTTACAGAGTTTTGCTATGTGTCTCTGTCCTAAACATACAAAGCATCTTCCCATGTTCTTTAGTTTCTCTTTGCGTGTAGCAATATTGTAGTCAGGGCAGTTTTCTGATTTGTGGTCTGCACTGTCACAGAATAGACACGTTTGTTGTTCCTTCTGGCTGGCCGTCTGCAGTGCTGCAGCAGAGGGCATGTTGGGTATTTTTGGTTTCATTTCATTGGAGAAGCATGACTTGTTCCATGGTTTGCTCTCTTTCTGTTGGTTGTATGATCTTGTCATTTGTAGCGCTCTCTCCCTGCTCTGAACCTCATTCTGTAGGAAACTGATCATCTCAGACACTTTCCATTCATCATCTACTCCCCTCTGACGACTATAGTCAAGAGCTATGTCCTCTGGAATCATCTGCAGTAAGATTGGGAATAGTAGGCTTCCATAGGATTCTGACACTACACCCAGTGATATCAAGCTCCTAATCTGAATTTCACATTCATCATATAGCTGCCTCAATGCATTTAGATCAGAGGATTTCTTCACAGGTGTGAGATTCAGCAGCTTTGACATATGAGCACTGATCACAAGGTCTTTCCTTCCAAATCTGCTCTTGAGTAGAGCGATTGCATCATCATAGTTACTGTCTGTTAACATCAGTCCTGCTACTGCCTTAGCAGCTGGTCCAGTGAGATATGTTTTCAGACAGATAAATTTCTCTTTTTTACACAGTGAATCATTGTTTTGAATAGGAGTCTCATACTGGCTCCAAAACTCCTGCCACATACTGACATCTCCTTAGAATTTCTCAATAATCAACTTCGGAAGCCTTACTGATTGTCTCTGTGATATGTTTGAGTTAGCGTCACTCACCCGGGTTGGTAGTGGATTGACATCCGGTTTCTTCGTTATCACTCTTTGTGCACGACTCTTCAGCATGATAATGCGCTCTTTATAGTCCTCCGTGCATGCAATCTCTGCCTCCAATCCGTCCAATGGCGTTAACTGTTCAATTCCACGATCGAGTTCAAACAAACTGTCCTCCTTAGCTGATAACAATTCCAACAATGTACTCAAGTGATCGGTATCCGGATTTGACTGGGATATTTCCACGTCAATCTGATTCAAAATCCGCGTTGTTGCGCCTCGAATGGTACCCCGCTTTCGTCTCTTTCTTTCTGCTTCATGCCGACGTTCCTCCTCAGCCATTTCAGCCACTTCTTCGTCGCAGCTCATATCCCGGGTTTCGGCACCAACTCAAGCTCCCAGAATGCATGTTCATCCCACTTGATGAAGACACACTAGTCTCCAAGCGACTGCATGCATTCTGGGAGCTTGAGTCTCTGGGTATTCTAAGCGAGAAAACACAGAACCCAGAGGAAAACGAGGCTCTTCAAAGGTTCGAGGAAACAACCACCTTCAAAGATGGGCGATTCCATGTGGAGTTGCCATGGAAATGAGAAATGCCAGAACTCCAAGACAACTATAGAATCGCCAAGAAACGGATGACTTTGTGTTTGCCCTCAGGCCGCTACTGAGCATTTTAAAGCAAAAGCAAAACACAAAGAGAAGTGTTCTGCAGTCGTCTGCACGTATCTTCGACCCTCTTGGTTTCTTAACTCCCTTCACCATCAGGATCAAGTGCATGTTCCAGGAAATGTGGGAGAGGGGACTCAGCTGGGACGAAGAATTACCACCTGATCTGACACGAGAATGGCAAAAGTGGTGTTCAGAACTACCCCAGTTACACCAGCTCACCATACCAAGGTGGTACAGAACAGACATGCGGCCACAGAATAACCACACCCTGAAACTACACGTGTTCTGTGATGCTAGTGAAAGGGCTTACAGTGCAGTAGCGTACTTGTAAGGTGAGTCACAAGACAGGGAAACAACAAGTCTAGTCGCATCCAAGTCCAGGGTAGCCCCACTCAAGAAAATGACGCTGCCACGCCTGGAGCTCATGGAGGCTGTGATTGGAGCGAGACTAGCAAACAACTTGATGACCACACTGAAAATGGAAGAAAAACAGATCAAAATGTGGACAGACTCGATGATCGTGCTGCATTGGATTTGCAGCTCAGCTCAGAAATGGAAACAGTTTGTTGCGAACAGAGTGACGGAGATCCAGTCCTTGACCAATCCAGAGTCATGGTCACATATTGAAGGGAAAACTAATCCAGCTGACCTCCCTACCAGAGGACAAACTGTTCAAATCTTGACACAGAGCGAGCTATGGTGGAATGGACCCAGAATTCTGACATCACCCAATCAGTCCGAAGAGACTGATGATAACAAGGTTCCGGATGAGGTGAATAGAGAACTCAAGTCCAGTTGCCAGATTACTGTACAACTTGCAGCAAACAGCACAGACAGCACTGAACCTGTGTTGGAGCTTGAAAGGTACAGCAAACTGAAAAGAGTGTTCAGAGTCACCGCCTGGATAAAGAGATTCATAGCCAATGCTCATACAACCATAAAGATGCAAGGTGAACTGACTGCAGACGAACTGTTCGATGCAGAAAGGTACTGGATTAAGGTAACACAACAACAGAGTTTCGGACAGGAGATCAAACTACTGAAGGCAGGAAAAAGCCTAAACAATGACTGTAAAATCAGAGAACTGAAACCTTTCCTGGACGAACACGAACTACTCAGTGTAGGAGGAAGACTGCAACAGTCCAACTTCACATTCAGAGAGCAGCACCCATGGGTTCTGCCCAATAAGTCCAGATACTCAGAAATGCTGATACAGTACCACCATGAGAAGGTGATGCATTCTGGAGCAAGTGACACTCAGCACCCAACGTTACACAAGCGGAAAATGACACGCAGATGGAAGTACAGGCAGAGACTTGTGACCAGTTTATGGAACAGTTGGCGAAGAGACTACTTGCTGGATCTAAAGTCAGCACACCGCTGTGACACACCACAGCCCACCCCACTGAAGGTGATTGAAGAACTGTTTCCAGGCCGAGATGGCTTAGTTAGATCATGTTCAGTTCGTACTGCTTCAGGGACTTTGTTGAGCAGACCTATTCAGTTGATATACTGCCTAGAGATCTAGATGAACACAATTGTTCATCGGGGGGGGAGGATGTTGTAACTTTAATGTGTTAGAGTTAATGTTTAAGTTTATTCTTTGAGCTGTATCTGTAAAGATATTTAGATATCTTTAGATTTATTTGCATATTGAATTGTGTTGAATTACGCTTTTTGACTGCAAGTCCCAGAATGCCTTGCGAGAGGAATGAGTAATAACGCGCCAATTATGTGCAGGTGCTGGTGATTGTAGCTGACTTTCCGACAGCATCTTACCTGCATTGCTCTGTACCAAAACCATTGTTGTTAAATGTAACGTAAACAAGTATTCTTACTAAAATAAGCTTTCTTATAAATACCGACGTCCCGAGTCATTACTAAGAAGTTAGCAAATCTAAAACCATGACTGTTAGGACTCAGCCCACCATGACTGTTAGGACTCAGCCAGCTAAACCATGACTGTTATGACTCAACCAGCCCACCATGACTGTTATGACTCAACCAGCCCACCATGACTGTTATGACTCAGCCTACCATGACTGTTAGGACTCAGCCCACCATGACTGTTAGGACTCAGCCCACCATGACTGTTAGGACTCAGCCAGCTAAACCATGACTGTTATGACTCAACCAGCCCACCATGACTGTTATGACTCAACCAGCCCACCATGACTGTTATGACTCAGCCTACCATGACTGTTAGGACTCAGCCCACCATGACTGTTAGGACGCAGCCCACCATGACTGTTAGGACTCAGCCCACCATGACTGTTAGGACACAGCCAGCTAAACCATGACTGTTATGACTCAACCAGCCCACCATGACTGTTATGACTCAACCAGCCCACCATGACTGTTATGACTCAACCAGCCCACCATGACTGTTATGAATCAGCCTACCATGACTGTTAGGACTCAGCCAGCAAAACCATGACTGTTAGGACTCAGCCCACCTTGACTGTTATGACTCGGTGTCTTGCCAACTCTTTTGATTATTGGAAGGTTATTATAGTAATCTTAAACTGAAACTACATGTAGAAATAATCACACAAAATGTTGTAAATTGAAATAAAATAATTAACAAACCTGTTTGTGAAACTAAAACTTCTGTGAAACTATTATCTTTGACTCCGAAAATACCAAAAATAAAAACATTTATATATTTAGTTGATGTTTTTACGGGGGGGAGGGGGATAGCTTTTTTTCCCCCAATGAGATTTTCAAGCTTCTGAATCTGGTGAGTCACATTGACTTTATAATTTAAAGGTAGACTCAGCTACGTTGCCATTAGCGGCACTGCAAGCTATTGGGAATGTTTGAGTGCTAAGGCTAAAGCAAACCATCTTTAGACGAAAGTCGAGGAGTGATGTCGAGATACTTGCATCTGTGACAGCTGAAAGTTTGGACACAAATGTGGTTTTCCAACAGCAAGGCTCAGATCAACATGACAGTGTTGCCAGTGTTTACAGTGAGGCAAAAAAGTATTTAGTCAGCCACCAATTGTCCAAGTTCTCCCACTTAAAAATATGAGAGAGGCCTGTAATTTTCATCATAGGTACACTTCAACTATGACAGAGAAAATGAGATTTTTTTTTTCTCCAGAAAATCACATTGTAGGATTTTTAATGAATTTATTTGCAAATTATGGTGGAAAATAAGTATTTGGTCACCTACAAACAAGCAAGATTTCTGATCTCTCACAGACTTGTAACCTCTTCTTTAAGAGGCTCCTCTGTCCTCCACTCGTTACCTGTATTAATGGCACCTGTTTGAACTTGTTATCGGTATAAAATACACTTGTCCACAACCTCAAACAGTCACACTCCAAACTCCACTATGGCCAAGACCAAAGAGCTGTCAAAGGACACCAGAAACAAAATTGTAGACCTGCACCAGGCTCGGAAGACTGAATCTGCAATAGGTAAACAGCTTGGTTTGAAGACATCAACTGTGGGAGCAATTATTAGGAAATGGAAGACATACTTGACCACTGATAATCTCCCTCGATCTGAGGCTCCACGCAAGATTTCACCACGTGGGGTCAACATGATCACAAGAACGGTGAGCAAAAATCCCAGAACCACACGTGAATGACCTGCAGAGAGCTGGGACCAAAGTAACAAAGCCTACCATCAGTAACACACTATGCCGCCAGGGACTCAAATCCTGCAGTGCCAGACGTGTCCCCCTGCTTAAAGCCAGTACATGTCCAGGCCCGTCTGAAGTTTGCTAGAGAGCATTTGGATGATCCAGAAGAAGATTGGGAGAATGTCATATGGTCAGATGAAACCAAAATATAACTTTTTTGTAAAAAACCAACTTGTCGTGTTTGGAGGACAAAGAATGTAATTTCTCTTTGCTTATTTGAGCTGTTCTTGCCATAATATGGACTTAGCCCTATTTTGTAAAATACTATCTTCTGTATACCCCCTACATTGTAACAACACAACTGATTGGCTCATATGCATTAAGAAGGAAAGAAATTCCACAAATTAACTTTAAACAAGGCACACCTGTTAATTGAAATGCATTCCAGGTGACTACCTCATGAAGCTGTTTGAGTGAATGCCAAGAGCGTGCAAAGCTGTCATCAAGGCAAAGGGTAGCTACTTTGAAGAATCTCAAATATAAAATATACTTTGATTGTTTTAACTCTTGTTTGTTTACTCCATGTGTTATTCCATAGTTTTGATGTCTTCACTATTATTCTATAATGTTGAATGAGTACGTGTCCAAACTTTTGACTGGTACTTTACGTAATCTCATTGACCTAACCTAACCTTTGACCTGACCCAGCACCTTATACATTACTGCCCCACAATGGCAGGAAGTGACATCGCCCAAAAAACACCAAACTAAACAACACATAAATGGCTCTTCCCACACATCGGCTTCATTCTGTCACCCAACACTAAAATTAGCATATACCATACCAATGACCTTAGAAGTTGGTAAGTTGGTACACAAACAGATCTGGGACCAGGTTATACTCTCCCACACAGGTATTATAAATCAACGTTTTCAAATACCGAGATGTTTCCTATGATCACACCTAGATGTTCACAGGTGGGACTTTTACTGAAAATCTAATGAGGTCATTCTCCTGCTGATCAATTCTTAACTGCATTGTTACCATGGCAGCTGCTGCCAGCTGTCAGCTGATTGTTTTTCTATGATTAGCCCCACTTCCTGGGTCAAAGGTCACCATTGAGGGGAGAGGGAAATTGTCTATCGACTAGGCTGCAGCTGGTTGCATTATCAAGACGTTACACAGGCATAACTCTCTCTCTCTCACACACACACAGAACACATACGCACGGAACAAACGCACACACACTACAGTCGTGGCCAAAAGTTTTGAGAATGAAACATACATTTTCACAAAGTTTGCTGCCTCAGTTTGTATGATGGCAATTTGCATATACTCCAGAATGTTATGAAGAGTGATCAGATGAATTGCAATTAATTGCTAAGTCCCTCTTTGCCATGCAAATGAACTGAATCCCAGAAAAACATTTCCACTCCATTTCAGACCTGCCACAAAAGGACCAGCTGACATCATGTCAGTGATTCTCTCGTTAACACAGGTGTGAGTGTTGACGAGGACAAGGCTAGAGATCACTCTGTCATGCTGATTGGGTTCGAATACCAGACTGGAAGCTTCAAAAGGAGGGTGATGCTTGGAATCATTGTTCTTCCTCTGTCAACCATGGTGACCTGCAAGGAAACAAGTGCCGTCATCATTGCTTTGCACAAAAAGGGCTTGACAGGCAAGGACATTGCTGCTAGTAAGAATGCACCTAAATCAACCATTTATTGGATCATCAAGAACTTCAAGGTTTGTGGTTGTGAAGAAGGCTTCAGGGCGCCCAAGAAAGTCCAGCAAGCGCCATTCATGTGTGGGGTTGCTTCTCAGCCAAGGGAGTGGGCTCATTCACAATTTTGCCAAAGAAAACAGCCATGAATAAAGAATGGTACCAACATATCCTCCGAGAGCAACTTCTTCATGAACCTTTTCCAGCATGTTGGAGCATCTTGCCTTAATTTTTAATTTTAATTTTTTTATTTGATTTATTTATATATATTTATTTTTATTTTATTTTATTTTTTTATTTTATTTTACCTTTATTTAAGTCAGTTAAGAACAAATTTTTATTTTCAATGAGGGTTAACTCATGGGTTAACTGCCTGTTCACGGGCAGAACGACAGATTCATACCTTGTCAGCTCAGGGGTTTGAACTTGCAACCTTCCAGTTACTAGTCCAACGCTCTAACCACTAGGCTACCCTGCCGCCCCAATGCCATAAGGCAAAGTGATAACCAAGTGGCTTGGGGAACAAAACATCGATATGTTGGGTCCGTGGCCAGGAAACTCCCCAGACCTTAATGCCATTGAGAACTTGTGATCAATCCTCAAGAAGCAGGTGGACAAACAAAAACCCACAAATTCTGACAAACTCCAAGCATTGATTATGCAAGAATGGGCTGCCATCAGTCAGGATGTGGCCCAGAAGTTAGTTGACAGCATTCCAGGGCAGATTGCAGAGGTCTTGAAAAAGAAGGGTCAACACTGCAAATATTGACCCTTTACATCAACTTCATTTAATTGTCAATAAAAGCCTTTGACACTTATGAAATGCTTGTAATTATACTTCAGTATTCCATAACATCTGACAAAATTATCTAAAGACACTGAAGCAGCAGACTTTGTGAAAATGTATATTTGTGTCATTCTCAAAACTTTTGGCCACGACTGTACATATACAATCCCACAGTACATACAGTGCAGCCATGTTATAGAAACACACATGATAGGCAATACCATATGCGATTCCTATGTAGCCACACATTCCTTTTATTGACTGAGATTTGAGAGCACATAGTGGGGTGAGGGAGGTAGTGGTTAGAGATTTCTCTCCGATTTGAGAGACCGACAGAGTGGGGAGAGAGATTTCTCTCTGTCTTTTGCGGTGTGGCTCAGAGTTTTAATCAATCTCAACTGTAGATTAGATTTTACACAGGGCCACAACTCCTACATCCCATCCTATCATCGATAAAAACAATTTGAGAAGGTTGATTGGCTGGTCTGTGCCCAGATAAATAAGAGCTTGGTGGGTTGTGCTGTGAAGTACAGAGAGCCGTTTCTACACTGCCAACACCTGTCCAATCAGACCCAGACACAACGAATATTAAATGTTTTACTCACACAGACAGACACACAGAGAACACTAAACGTTTTCTGTTAGCCTCTGTGTTGTTGACGGCTGTCTGTGCTGGCAGTAAAACACGTGTAAGTGTATTTTGCAAGCCTTATCACAGTATTACTGACACAGATAACTTCAAGTTAATTAATCAGAGGGGATGGCTCTCTCTCTCTCTCTCTCTCTCTCTCTCTCTCTCTCTCTCTCTCTCTCTCTCTCTCTCTCTCTCTCTCTCTCTCTCTCTCTCTCTCTCTCTCTCTCTCTCTCTCTCTCTCTCTCTCTCTCTCTCTCTCTCTCTCTCTCATATATATATATATATAGAGCCTTTTAAAACAAAACGATCAGAGTAGAGAGATTAACTCAAATAAATTAACAATTAAGTCAGTGACTTATAACTTGATCTCCTTTTCTACACATTTAATCGTATATTATTTTCTTCACATCGCCATTGTTTCCTTAATGTTATATGCCCCAAACCCCATTGGGATATTTTCATCATAGGCCCTTGAATTTTTTAATGCATTAGAACTCTTATTCATTAAAAAAAAACACTCTAATTATATATAATTGCTTTGATTCAATCATGAAGTTTAATTTATAAATGCCCTAGGATGCTCGTTAATGGAAATTGACTGAACTTTGTTTAAACACTCGTGTTGAAGTCTGTGCATATAGATTTTCACAAACACATACAGTGCCTTCGGATAGTATCCAGATCCCTTGACTTTTTCCACATTTTTTTTTACGTTTACAGCCCTGTTCTAAAATGGATTAAATAAAATACATTTCTCATCAATTTCTACACTCAATACCCAATGATGACAAAGCTCATTTATAATAAAAAATATAATAAATAATAAAAATATAATAATAATAAAAAATATAATAAAAAAACAGAGATACATTAGTTACATAAGTATTCAAACCCTTTGCTATGAGACTTGATATTGAGCTCAGCTGCATACTGTTTCCATTGATCATTATTGAGAGGTGTCCAAGAACCCGATGATCACTCTTACAGAGCTCCAGAGTTCCTCTGTGGAGATGGGAGAACCTTCCAGAAGGACAACCATCTCTGCAGCACTCCACCAATTAGGCAGTTATGGTAGAGTGGCCAGACGGATGCCACTCCTCAGTAAAAGGCACATGACAGCCCACTTGGAGTTTGGCAAAAGATTCTCAGATTCTCAAACAAGATTCTTTGAGCTGATGAAACCAATATTCAACTCTACGTCTGGAGCAAACCGGACACGATCTCTACAGTGAAGCATGGTGGTGGCAGTATTATGCTGTTTTTCAGCAGCAGCGACTGTGAGAGTAGTCAGGATCGAGGCAAAGATGAACAGAGCAAAGTTCAGAGAGATCCTTGATGAAAACCTGCTCCAGAGTGGTCAGGACCTCAGACTGGGGTGAAGGTTCACCTTCCAACAGGGCGACGACCCTAAGCACACAAGACAACGCAGGAGTGGCTTCGAGACAAGTCTCTGAATGTCCTTCAGTGGCCCAAGAAGAGGCCGGACTTGAACCCGATTGAACATCTTTGGAGAGACCTAAAAATAGCCGTGCAGCATCGCTCCTTATCAAACCTGACAGAGCTTGAGAGGATCTGAAGAGAAGAATGGGAGAAACTCCCCAAATACAGGTGCCAAGCTTGTACCGTCATACCCAAGAAGACTCGAGGCTGTAATCGCTGCCAAAAGTGCTTCAACAAAGTCGTTAGTAAAGGGTCTGAATACTTATGTAACATGTGATATTTCAGTTTTTTGGGGGGAAATAAATTAGCAACAATTTCTGAAAAAAAAAACAGTTTTTGCTTTGTCATTATGGGGTATTGTGGGTAGATTGATGGGGGGGGGACAATTTAATCAATTTTAGAATAAGGCTATAACGTAACAAAATGTGGTAAAGGTCAAGGGGTCAGAATACTTTCAGAATCCACTGTACACTAAATACACACACACACACACACACACACACACACACACACACACACACACACACACACACACACACACACACTAGTAGTTGGCCAATAATTAATGTTGTTGTGAGCATTCTTTCATCAGAACAAAGCATTATAAATATAATACTTCATGAATATAACGTAAATATACTTTAGAAATATAAATTCCTCGCCGATCAATATGCAGGAATCAATGAATGAATGAATGGCATCACTCACATGGTTTTTGAATGGCGGGTTCAGACAGTCAGCCAGGGATAGACAGTGCTTAATCTCCGACGCCTTGTTGAAGTTACGATCAGCAATTCAGAAGTTGGTGATGATACACATAACTACATCACACACACACACACACACACACACACACACACACACACACACACACACACACACACACACACACACACACACACACACACACACACACACACACACACACAGCCACGTACAGACAAAAACACAAACACAAACACATGAATTATTTTGGAGAAACATAATTTAAAACCTCTATTAAAACCTGTATAAGATTCTGAAGTGTATCCTTATATTCAACTATTGAGGAGAATTTATTTTCTCCGTAAATCCATGCTGTGAGAACTAACCCACGGGAGATCAGACTTGTCATACTCCCTCTGTAGAATCAGGCTTTGAGAGAAACAGTGATCCAGAATCCACGTCCTTCGTTGACTGGCTTAGCAGTAGAGGAGGGATGCATGTTGAGACCGCCACTAATTACACAAATATAAATGCAAAAAGGATATTGACTGGGGATATTTAAATTAGATCCATTGGCTGTCACGGATATCTACCTCAGGAG
>NC_068428.1:43141745-43169825 GCF_023373465.1 Oncorhynchus keta
CTGTCACTGATATCTGTCTCAACAGGGGTTCATTTAATTGGCTGTCACTGATATCTACCTCAACAGGGGTTCATTTGATTGGCTGTCACTGATATCTGTCTCAACCGGGTTCATTTAATTGACTGTCACTGATATCTGTCTCAACAGGGGTTCATGTCATTGGCTGTCACTGATATCTATGTCAGGAGGGGTTCATTTAATTGGCTGTCACTGATATCTACCTCAACCGGGTCTATTTAATTGGCTGTCACTGATATCTGTCTCAACAGGGTTCATGTCATTGGCTGTCACTAATATCTATCTCAGGAGGGGTTCATTTAATTGGCTGTCACTGATATCTACCTCAGGAGGGGTTCATTTAATTGGCTGTCACTGATATCTACCTCAACCGGGTTCATTTAATTGGCTGTCACTGATATCTACCTCAACCGGGTTCATTTAATTGGCTGTCACTGATATCTATCTCAAGAGAGGGTTCATTAATTACTGTCACTGATATCACACACACAGCCACGTACAGACAAAAACACAAACACAAACACATGAATTATTTTGGAGAAACATAATTTAAAACCTCTATTAAAACCTGTATAAGATTCTGAAGTGTATCCTTATATTCAACTATTGAGGAGAATTTATTTTCTCCGTAAATCCATGCTGTGAGAACTAACCCACGGGAGATCAGACTTGTCATACTCCCTCTGTAGAATCAGGCTTTGAGAGAAACAGTGATCCAGAATCCACGTCCTTCGTTGACTGGCTTAGCAGTAGAGGAGGGATGCATGTTGAGACCGCCACTAATTACACAAATATAAATGCAAAAAGGATATTGACTGGGGATATTTAAATTAGATCCATTGGCTGTCACGGATATCTACCTCAGGAGGGGTTCATTTAATAGGCTGTCACTGATATCTACCTCAGGAGGGGTTCATTTAATTGGCTGTCACTGATATCTGTCTCAACAGGGGTTCATTTAATTGGCTGTCACTGATATCTACCTCAACAGGGGTTCATTTGATTGGCTGTCACTGATATCTGTCTCAACCGGGGTTCATTTAATTGACTGTCACTGATATCTACCTCAACAGGGGTTCATGTCATTGGCTGTCACTGATATCTATGTCAGGAGGGGTTCATTTAATTGGCTGTCACTGATATCTACCTCAACCGGGGTTCATTTAATTGGCTGTCACTGATATCTGTCTCAACAGGGGTTCATGTCATTGGCTGTCACTAATATCTATCTCAGGAGGGGTTCATTTAATTGGCTGTCACTGATATCTACCTCAGGAGGGGTTCATTTAATTGGCTGTCACTGATATCTACCTCAACCGGGGTTCATTTAATTGGCTGTCACTGATATCTACCTCAACCGGGGTTCATTTAATTGGCTGTCACTGATATCTATCTCAAGAGAGGGTTCATTTAATTGGCTGTCACTGATATCTACTTCAGGAGGGGTTGTGTAAGGATTAACAATTAGCAAGAGGATTTCTTAATTTAAAAACTTAGCGGGAAGCTGCACCCACACACTCTCTCGGTCTCTCTCTCACATCACACACACTCCATCTCTCTCTCACCCACATATACTCTCTTTCTCACATCACACACACACACACACACACACACACACACACACACACACACACACACACACACACACACACACACACACACACACACACACACACACACACACACACACACACACACACACACACACACACACACACACACACACAAACACACAGCCACGTACAGACAAAAACACAAACACAAACACATGAATTATTTTGGAGAAACATAATTTAAAACCTCTATTAAAACCTGTATAAGATTCTGAAGTGTATCCTTATATTCAACTATTGAGGAGAATTTATTTTCTCCGTAAATCCATGCTGTGAGAACTAACCCACGGGAGATCAGACTTGTCATACTCCCTCTGTAGAATCAGGCTTTGAGAGAAACAGTGATCCAGAATCCACGTCCTTCGTTGACTGGCTTAGCAGTAGAGGAGGGATGCATGTTGAGACCGCCACTAATTACACAAATATAAATGCAAAAAGGATATTGACTGGGGATATTTAAATTAGATCCATTGGCTGTCACGGATATCTACCTCAGGAGGGGTTCATTTAATAGGCTGTCACTGATATCTACCTCAGGAGGGGTTCATTTAATTGGCTGTCACTGATATCTACCTCAGGAGGGGTTCATTTAATTGGCTGTCACTGATATCTGTCTCAACCGGGGTTCATTTAATTGGCTGTCACTGATATCTATCTCAACCGGGGTTCATTTAATTGGCTGTCACTGATATCTATCTCAACCGGGGTTCATTTAATTGACTGTCACTGATATCTATCTCAACCGGGGTTCATGTCATTGGCTGTCACTGATATCTATCTCAACCGGGGTTCATTTAATTGACTGTCACTGATATCTGTCTCAACAGGGGTTCATGTCATTGGCTGTCACTGATATCTATCTCAACAGGGGTTCATTTGATTGGCTGTCACTGATATCTGTCTCAACCGGGGTTCATTTAATTGGCTGTCACTGATATCTATCTCAACCGGGTTCATTTAATTGGCTGTCACTGATATCTGTCTCAACCGGGGTTCATTTAATTGGCTGTCACTGATATCTATCTCAGGAGGGGTTCATTTAATTGGCTGTCACTGATATCTGTCTCAACCGGGGTTCATTTAATTGGCTGTCACTGATATCTATCTCAACCGGGGTTCATTTAATTGGCTGTCACTGATATCTATCTCAACCGGGGTTCATTTAATTGGCTGTCACTGATATCTATCTCAACCGGGGTTCATGTCATTGGCTGTCACTGATATCTATCTCAACCGGGGTTCATTTAATTGGCTGTCACTGATATCTGTCTCAACAGGGGTTCATGTCATTGGCTGTCACTGATATCTATCTCAGGAGGGGTTCATTTCATTGGCTGTCACTGATATCTATCTCAGGAGGGGTTCATTTAATTGGCTGTCACTGATATCTGTCTCAACAGGGGTTCATGTCATTGGCTGTCACTGATATCTACCTCAGGAGGGGTTCATTTAATAGGCTGTCACTGATATCTACCTCAGGAGGGGTTCATTTAATTGGCTGTCACTGATATCTACCTCAACAGGGGTTCATTTGATTGGCTGTCACTGATATCTGTCTCAACCGGGGTTCATTTAATTGGCTGTCACTGATATCTACCTCAACCGGGGTTCATTTAATTGGCTGTCACTGATATCTGTCTCAACCGGGGTTCATTTAATTGGCTGTCACTGATATCTATCTCAACCGGGGTTCATTTAATTGGCTGTCACTGATATCTGTCTCAAGTGGGGTTCATGTAATTGGCTGTCACTGATATCTATCTCAACAGGGGTTCATTTAATTGGCTGTCACTGATATCTGTCTCAACAGGGGTTCATGTCATTGGCTGTCACTGATATCTACCTCAACCGGGGTTCATTTAATTGGCTGTCACTGATATCTGTCTCAACAGGGGTTCATGTCATTGGCTGTCACTGATATCTATCTCAGGAGGGGTTCATTTAATTGGCTGTCACTGATATCTGTCTCAACAGGGGTTCATGTCATTGGCTGTCACTGATATCTATCTCAGGAGGGGTTCATTTAATTGGCTGTCACTGATATCTATCTCAGGAGGGGTTCATTTAATTGGCTGTCACTGATATCTATCTCAGGAGGGGTTCATTTAATTGGCTGTCACTGATATCTATCTCAGGAGGGGTTCATTTAATTGGCTGTCACTGATATCTGTCTCAGGAGGTTCATTTAATTGGCTGTCACTGATATCTGTCTCAACAGGGGTTCATGTCATTGGCTGTCACTGATATCTACCTCAACCGGGTTCATTTAATTGGCTGTCACTGATATCTGTCTCAACAGGGGTTCATGTCATTGGCTGTCACTGATATCTATCTCAGGAGGGGTTCATTTAATTGGCTGTCACTGATATCTGTCTCAACAGGGGTTCATGTCATTGGCTGTCACTGATATCTATCTCAGGAGGGGTTCATTTAATTGGCTGTCACTGATATCTATCTCAGGAGGGGTTCATTTAATTGGCTGTCACTGATATCTACCTCAACCGGGGTTCATTTAATTGGCTGTCACTGATATCTATCTCAGGAGGGGTTCATTTAATTGGCTGTCACTGATATCTGTCTCAGGAGGGGTTCATTTAATTGGCTGTCACTGATATCTACCTCAACCGGGGTTCATTTAATTGGCTGTCACTGATATCTATCTCAGGAGGGGTTCATTTAATTGGCTGTCACTGATATCTGTCTCAACAGGGGTTCATTTAATTGGCTGTCACTGATATCTACCTCAACCGGGGTTCATTTAATTGGCTGTCACTGATATCTATCTCAGGAGGGGTTCATTTAATTGGCTGTCACTGATATCTACCTCAGGAGGGGTTCATTTAATTGGCTGTCACTGATATCTATCTCAACCGGGGTTCATTTAATTGGCTGTCACTGATATCTATCTCAGGAGGGGTTCATTTAATTGGCTGTCACTGATATCTACCTCAACCGGGGTTCATTTAATTGGCTGTCACTGATATCTATCTCAGGAGGGGTTCATTTAATTGGCTGTCACTGATATCTGTCTCAACAGGGGTTCATTTAATTGGCTGTCACTGATATCTACCTCAGGAGGGGTTCATTTAATTGGCTGTCACTGATATCTATCTCAACAGGGGTTCATGTCATTGGCTGTCACTGATATCTATCTCAGGAGGGGTTCATTTAATTGGCTGTCACTGATATCTATCTCAGGAGGGGTTCATTTAATTGGCTGTCACTGATATCTGTCTCAACAGGGGTTCATGTCATTGGCTGTCACTGATATCTACCTCAGGAGGGGTTCATTTAATTGGCTGTCACTGATATCTATCTCAGGAGGGGTTCATTTAATTGGCTGTCACTGATATCTATCTCAACCGGGGTTCATTTAATTGGCTGTCACTGATATCTATCTCAACCGGGGTTCATTTAATTGGCTGTCACTGATATCTACCTCAGGAGGGGTTCATTTAATTGGCTGTCACTGATATCTATCTCAGGAGGGGTTCATTTAATTGGCTGTCACTGATATCTATCTCAGGAGGGGTTCATTTAATTGGCTGTCACTGATATCTATCTCAGGAGGGGTTCATTTAATTGGCTGTCACTGATATCTATCTCAGGAGGGGTTCATTTAATTGGCTGTCACTGATATCTATCTCAGGAGGGGTTCATTTAATTGGCTGTCACTGATATCTGTCTCAACAGGGGTTCATTTAATTGGCTGTCACTGATATCTACCTCAGGAGGGGTTCATTTAATTGGCTGTCACTGATATCTATCTCAGGAGGGGTTCATTTAATTGGCTGTCACTGATATCTGTCTCAACAGGGGTTCATGTCATTGGCTGTCACTGATATCTATCTCAGGAGGGGTTCATTTAATTGGCTGTCACTGATATCTGTCTCAACAGGGGTTCATGTCATTGGCTGTCACTGATATCTACCTCAGGAGGGGTTCATTTAATTGGCTGTCACTGATATCTATCTCAGGAGGGGTTCATTTAATTGGCTGTCACTGATATCTGTCTCAACAGGGGTTCATGTCATTGGCTGTCACTGATATCTACCTCAGGAGGGGTTCATTTAATTGGCTGTCACTGATATCTATCTCAGGAGGGGTTCATTTAATTGGCTGTCACTGATATCTGTCTCAACAGGGGTTCATGTCATTGGCTGTCACTGATATCTACCTCAACAGGGGTTCATTTAATTGGCTGTCACTGATATCTACCTCAGGAGGGGTTCATTTAATTGGCTGTCACTGATATCTATCTCAGGAGGGGTTCATTTAATTGGCTGTCACTGATATCTGTCTCAACAGGGGTTCATTTAATTGGCTGTCACTGATATCTACCTCAGGAGGGTTCATTTAATTGGCTGTCACTGATATCTACCTCAGGAGGGGTTCATTTAATTGGCTGTCACTGATATCTGTCTCAACAGGGGTTCATTTAATTGGCTGTCACTGATATCTATCTCAGGAGGGGTTCATTTAATTGGCTGTCACTGATATCTACCTCAACCGGGGTTCATTTAATTGGCTGTCACTGATATCTATCTCAGGAGGGGTTCATTTAATTGGCTGTCACTGATATCTACCTCAGGAGGGGTTCATTTAATTGGCTGTCACTGATATCTGTCTCAACAGGGGTTCATTTAATTGGCTGTCACTGATATCTACCTCAACAGGGGTTCATTTAATTGGCTGTCACTGATATCTACCTCAGGAGGGGTTCATTTAATAGGCTGTCACTGATATCTACCTCAGGAGGGGTTCATTTAATTGGCTGTCACTGATATCTGTCTCAACAGGGGTTCATTTAATTGGCTGTCACTGATATCTACCTCAACAGGGGTTCATTTGATTGGCTGTCACTGATATCTGTCTCAACCGGGGTTCATTTAATTGGCTGTCACTGATATCTACCTCAGGAGGGGTTCATTTAATTGGCTGTCACTGATATCTATCTCAGGAGGGGTTCATTTAATAGGCTGTCACTGATATCTACCTCAGGAGGGGTTCATTTAATTGGCTGTCACTGATATCTACCTCAGGAGGGGTTCATTTAATTGGCTGTCACTGATATCTATCTCAGGAGGGGTTCATTTAATTGGCTGTCACTGATATCTACCTCAGGAGGGGTTCATTTAATTGGCTGTCACTGATATCTACCTCAAGAGGGGTTCATTTAATTGGCTGTCACTGATATCTGTCTCAACCGGGGTTCATTTAATTGGCTGTCACTGATATCTACCTCAACCGGGGTTCATTTAATTGGCTGTCACTGATATCTACCTCAGGAGGGGTTCATTTAATTGGCTGTCACTGATATCTGTCTCAACAGGGGTTCATTTAATTGGCTGTCACTGATATCTACCTCGGGGTTCATTTAATTGGCTGTCACTGATATCTATCTCAGGAGGGGTTCATTTAATTGGCTGTCACTGATATCTATCTCAGGAGGGCTTCATGTCATTGGCTGTCACTGATATCTATCTCAGGAGGGGTTCATTTAATTGGCTGTCACTGATATCTATCTCAGGAGGGGTTCATTTAATTGGCTGTCACTGATATCTATCTCAAGAGAGGGTTCATTTAATTGGCTGTCACTGATATCTATCTCAAGAGAGGGTTCATTTAATTGGCTGTCACTGATATCTACTTCAGGAGGGGTTGTGTAAGGATTAACAATTAGCAAGAGGATTTCTTAATTTAAAAACTTAGCGGGAAGCTGCACCCACACACTCTCTCGGTCTCTCTCTCACATCACACACACTCCATCTCTCTCTCACCCACATATACTCTCTTTCTCACATCACACACACACACACACACACACACACACACACACACACACACACACACACACACACACACACACACACACACACACACACACACACACACACACACACACACACACACACACACACACACACTCTCTGTCTCCTTGGGTTTAACTGCTTTCTAATCTAGTCTGTGTACCACTCTCTCTGCCACCAGGGGCCCAAGGGGGACCAGATCCATAATACAGTCCTGCATCCCAAATGGCACCCTAGTCCCTATGTAGTGCACTACTTTTGACCAGGGCCCATAGTGCACTGTGAAGGTTATAGGGTGCCATGTTGGACTCAGCCAGTCTGATGAAGCAAAGCTATCCGTACATTCCAATAACCAACAACTCACACAGCCAGCTTTATGTGTGTCATTTAGCCTCTGAGAAATATTGGGATTTGGTATCGACAGGTAAGGATTTGATAGTAGAGGAGAGTTGGTGTTTTTCTAAAAGTCAATATGGGCGACAGTATAGCTATCAACCCATTGCTGGAGACGGCAGACTTCACTGTGTTATTTGGGCGTTACAGACAGTTGCGAAAAGTTAAAAGAACTTGTTAGATAGCACCAGTCGCCTAGACTACCGTGGCGTGGCCAGTCCGCTAGACTATTGTTAAAGTGTTTACTTCACAGACCGACAGACAGCCTGTAGGTGTTCTTATCCAGACAGACAGACAGACAGCCTGTAGGTGTTCTTATCCAGACAGACAGACAGCCTGTAGGTGTTCTTATCCAGACAGACAGACAGACAGCCTGTAGTTGTTCTTATCCAGACCGACAGACAACCTGTAGGTGTTCTTATCCAGACAGACAGACAGCCTGTAGGTGTTCTTATCCAGACAGACAGACAGACAGCCTGTAGTTGTTCTTATCCAGACAGACAGACAGACAGCCTGTAGTTGTTCTTATCCAGACCGACAGACAGCCTGTAGGTGTTCTTATCCAGACAGACAGACAGCCTGTAGTTGATCTTATCCAGACAGACAGACAGACAGACAGCCTGTAGTTGTTCTTATCCAGACAGAGAGACAGCCTGTAGGTGTTCTTATCCAGACAGACAGACAGCCTGTAGGTGTTCTTATCCAGACAGACAGACAGCCTGTAGGTGTTCTTATCCAGACAGACAGACAGCCTGTAGGTGTTCTTATCCAGACAGACAGACAGCCTGTAGGTGTTCTTATCCAGACAGACAGACAACCTGTAGGTGTTCTTATCCAGACAGACAGAGAGACAGCCTGTAGGTGTTCTTATCCAGACAGACAGACAGACAGCCTGTAGGTGTTATTATCCAGACAGACAGACAGCCTGTAGGTGTTCTTATCCAGACAGACAGACAGACTGTAGGTGTTCTTATCCAGACAGACAGACAGACAGACAGCCTGTAGGTGTTCTTATCCAGACAGACAGACAGACTGTAGGTGTTCTTATCCAGACAGACAGACAGCCTGTAGGTGTTCTTATCCAGACAGACAGCCTGTAGGTGTTCTTATCCAGACCGACAGACAGCCTGTAGGTGTTCTTATCCAGACCGACAGACAGCCTGTAGGTGTTCTTATCCAGACAGACAGACAGCCTGTAGGTTTTCTTATTCAGACAGACAGACAGCCTGCAGGTGTTCTTATCCAGACAGACAGCCTGTAGGTGTTCTTATCCAGACCGACAGACAGCCTGTAGGTGTTCTTATCCAGACAGACAGACAGCCTGTAGGTGTTCTTATCCAGACAGACAGACAGCCTGTAGGTGTTCTTATCCAGACAGACAGACAGACAGCCTGTAGGTGTTCTTATCCAGACAGACAGACAGCCTGTAGGTGTTCTTATCCAGACAGACAGACAGACAGACAGACAGCCTGTAGATGTTCTTATCCAGACAGACAGACAGCCTGTAGGTGTTCTTATCCCGACAGACAGACAGCCTGTAGGTGTTCTTATCCAGACAGAGAGACAGCCTGTAGGTGTTCTTATCCAGACAGACAGACAGACAGCCTGTAGGTGTTCTTATCCAGACAGAGAGACAGCCTGTAGGTGTTCTTATCCAGACAGACAGACAGCCTGTAGGTGTTCTTATCCAGACCGACAGACAGCCTGTAGGTGTTCTTATCCAGACAGACAGACAGACTGTAGGTGTTCTTATCCAGACAGACAGACAGCCTGTAGGTGTTCTTATCCAGACAGACAGCCTGTAGGTGTTCTCATCCAGACAGACAGACAGCCTGTAGGTGTTCTTATCCAGACAGACAGACAGCCTGTAGGTATTCTTATCCAGACAGACAGACAGACAGCCTGTAGGTGTTCTTATCCAGACAGACAGACAGCCTGTAGGTGTTCTTATCCAGACAGACAGACAGCCTGTAGGTGTTCTTATCCAGACAGACAGACAACCTGTAGGTGTTCTTATCCAGACAGACAGACAGCCTGTAGGTGTTCTTATCCAGACAGACAGACAGACAGCCTGTAGGTGTTCTTATCCAGACAGACAGACAGCCTGTAGGTGTTCTTATCCAGACAGACAGACAGCCTGTAGGTGTTCTTATCCAGACAGACAGACAGCCTGTAGGTGTTCTTATCCAGACAGACAGACAGCCTGTAGGTGTTCTTATCCAGACAGACAGACAGCCTGTAGGTGTTCTTATCCAGACAGACAGACAACCTGTAGGTGTTCTTATCCAGACAGACAGAGAGACAGCCTGTAGGTGTTCTTATCCAGACAGACAGACAGACAGCCTGTAGGTGTTCTTATCCAGACAGACAGACAGCCTGTAGGTGTTCTTATCCAGACAGACAGACAGACTGTAGGTGTTCTTATCCAGACAGACAGACAGACAGACAGCCTGTAGGTGTTCTTATCCAGACAGACAGACAGACAGACTGTAGGTGTTCTTATCCAGACAGACAGACAGCCTGTAGGTGTTCTTATCCAGACCGACAGACAGCCTGTAGGTGTTCTTATCCAGACAGACAGACAGCCTGTAGGTGTTCTTATCCAGACAGACAGACAGCCTGTAGGTGTTCTTATCCAGACAGACAGACAGACAGCCTGTAGGTGTTCTTATCCAGACAGACAGACAGCCTGTAGGTGTTCTTATCCAGACAGACAGACAGACAGACAGACAGCCTGTAGATGTTCTTATCCAGACAGACAGACAGCCTGTAGGTGTTCTTATCCCGACAGACAGACAGCCTGTAGGTGTTCTTATCCAGACAGAGAGACAGCCTGTAGGTGTTCTTATCCAGACAGACAGACAGACAGCCTGTAGGTGTTCTTATCCAGACAGACAGACAGCCTGTAGGTGTTCTTATCCAGACAGACAGACAGCCTGTAGGTGTTCTTATCCAGACCGACAGACAGCCTGTAGGTGTTCTTATCCAGACAGACAGACAGACTGTAGGTGTTCTTATCCAGACAGACAGACAGCCTGTAGGTGTTCTTATCCAGACAGACAGCCTGTAGGTGTTCTTATCCAGACAGACAGACAGCCTGTAGGTGTTCTTATCCAGACAGACAGACAGACAGCCTGTAGGTGTTCTTATCCAGACAGACAGACAGACAGCCTGTAGGTGTTCTTATCCAGACAGACAGACAGCCTGTAGGTGTTCTTATCCAGACAGACAGACAGCCTGTAGGTGTTCTTATCCAGACAGACAGACAGCCTGTAGGTGTTCTTATCCAGACAGACAGACAGACAGACAGACAGCCTGTATTTGTTCTTATCCAGACAGACAGACAGACAGCCTGTAGTTGTTCTTATCCAGACTGACAGACAGCCTGTAGGTGTTCTTATCCAGACAGACAGACAGCCTGTAGTTGTTCTTATCCAGACAGACAGACAGACAGACAGACAGCCTGTAGTTGTTCTTATCCAGACAGAGAGACAGCCTGTAGGTGTTCTTATCCAGACAGACAGACAGCCTGTAGGTGTTCTTATCCAGACAGACAGACAGCCTGTAGGTGTTCTTATCCAGACAGACAGACAGCCTGTAGGTGTTCTTATCCAGACAGACAGACAGCCTGTAGGTGTTCTTATCCAGACAGACAGACAACCTGTAGGTGTTCTTATCCAGACAGACAGAGAGACAGCCTGTAGGTGTTCTTATCCAGACAGACAGACAGACAGCCTGTAGGTGTTATTATCCAGACAGACAGACAGCCTGTAGGTGTTCTTATCCAGACAGACAGACAGACTGTAGGTGTTCTTATCCAGACAGACAGACAGACAGACAGACAGACAGACAGCCTGTAGGTGTTCTTATCCAGACAGACAGACAGACAGACTGTAGGTGTTCTTATCCAGACAGACAGACAGCCTGTAGGTGTTCTTATCCAGACAGACAGACAGCCTGTAGGTGTTCTTATCCAGACCGACAGACAGCCTGTAGGTGTTCTTATCCAGACCGACAGACAGCCTGTAGGTGTTCTTATCCAGACAGACAGACAGCCTGTAGGTGTTCTTATTCAGACAGACAGACAGCCTGCAGGTGTTCTTATCCAGACAGACAGCCTGTAGGTGTTCTTATCCAGACCGACAGACAGCCTGTAGGTGTTCTTATCCAGACAGACAGACAGCCTGTAGGTGTTCTTATCCAGACAGACAGACAGCCTGTAGGTGTTCTTATCCAGACAGACAGACAGACAGCCTGTAGGTGTTCTTATCCAGACAGACAGACAGCCTGTAGGTGTTCTTATCCAGACAGACAGACAGACAGACAGACAGCCTGTAGATGTTCTTATCCAGACAGACAGACAGCCTGTAGGTGTTCTTATCCCGACAGACAGACAGCCTGTAGGTGTTCTTATCCAGACAGAGAGACAGCCTGTAGGTGTTCTTATCCAGACAGACAGACAGACAGCCTGTAGGTGTTCTTATCCAGACAGAGAGACAGCCTGTAGGTGTTCTTATCCAGACAGACAGACAGCCTGTAGGTGTTCTTATCCAGACCGACAGACAGCCTGTAGGTGTTCTTATCCAGACAGACAGACAGACTGTAGGTGTTCTTATCCAGACAGACAGACAGCCTGTAGGTGTTCTTATCCAGACAGACAGCCTGTAGGTGTTCTTATTCAGACAGACAGACAGCCTGTAGGTGTTCTTATCCAGACAGACAGACAGCCTGTAGGTGTTCTTATCCAGACAGACAGACAGACAGCCTGTAGGTGTTCTTATCCAGACAGACAGACAGCCTGTAGGTGTTCTTATCCAGACAGACAGACAGCCTGTAGGTGTTCTTATCCAGACAGACAGACAACCTGTAGGTGTTCTTATCCAGACAGACAGAGAGACAGCCTGTAGGTGTTCTTATCCAGACAGACAGACAGACAGCCTGTAGGTGTTCTTATCCAGACAGACAGACAGCCTGTAGGTGTTCTTATCCAGACAGACAGACAGCCTGTAGGTGTTCTTATCCAGACAGACAGACAGCCTGTAGGTGTTCTTATCCAGACAGACAGACAGCCTGTAGGTGTTCTTATCCAGACAGACAGACAGCCTGTAGGTGTTCTTATCCAGACAGACAGACAACCTGTAGGTGTTCTTATCCAGACAGACAGAGAGACAGCCTGTAGGTGTTCTTATCCAGACAGACAGACAGACAGCCTGTAGGTGTTCTTATCCAGACAGACAGACAGCCTGTAGGTGTTCTTATCCAGACAGACAGACAGACTGTAGGTGTTCTTATCCAGACAGACAGACAGACAGCCTGTAGTTGTTCTTATCCAGACTGACAGACAGCCTGTAGGTGTTCTTATCCAGACAGACAGACAGCCTGTAGTTGTTCTTATCCAGACAGACAGACAGACAGACAGACAGCCTGTAGTTGTTCTTATCCAGACAGAGAGACAGCCTGTAGGTGTTCTTATCCAGACAGACAGACAGCCTGTAGGTGTTCTTATCCAGACAGACAGACAGCCTGTAGGTGTTCTTATCCAGACAGACAGACAGCCTGTAGGTGTTCTTATCCAGACAGACAGACAGCCTGTAGGTGTTCTTATCCAGACAGACAGACAACCTGTAGGTGTTCTTATCCAGACAGACAGAGAGACAGCCTGTAGGTGTTCTTATCCAGACAGACAGACAGACAGCCTGTAGGTGTTATTATCCAGACAGACAGACAGCCTGTAGGTGTTCTTATCCAGACAGACAGACAGACTGTAGGTGTTCTTATCCAGACAGACAGACAGACAGACAGACAGACAGACAGCCTGTAGGTGTTCTTATCCAGACAGACAGACAGACAGACTGTAGGTGTTCTTATCCAGACAGACAGACAGCCTGTAGGTGTTCTTATCCAGACAGACAGCCTGTAGGTGTTCTTATCCAGACCGACAGACAGCCTGTAGGTGTTCTTATCCAGACCGACAGACAGCCTGTAGGTGTTCTTATCCAGACAGACAGACAGCCTGTAGGTTTTCTTATTCAGACAGACAGACAGCCTGCAGGTGTTCTTATCCAGACAGACAGCCTGTAGGTGTTCTTATCCAGACCGACAGACAGCCTGTAGGTGTTCTTATCCAGACAGACAGACAGCCTGTAGGTGTTCTTATCCAGACAGACAGACAGCCTGTAGGTGTTCTTATCCAGACAGACAGACAGACAGCCTGTAGGTGTTCTTATCCAGACAGACAGACAGCCTGTAGGTGTTCTTATCCAGACAGACAGACAGACAGACAGACAGCCTGTAGATGTTCTTATCCAGACAGACAGACAGCCTGTAGGTGTTCTTATCCCGACAGACAGACAGCCTGTAGGTGTTCTTATCCAGACAGAGAGACAGCCTGTAGGTGTTCTTATCCAGACAGACAGACAGACAGCCTGTAGGTGTTCTTATCCAGACAGAGACAGCCTGTAGGTGTTCTTATCCAGACAGACAGACAGCCTGTAGGTGTTCTTATCCAGACCGACAGACAGCCTGTAGGTGTTCTTATCCAGACAGACAGACAGACTGTAGGTGTTCTTATCCAGACAGACAGACAGCCTGTAGGTGTTCTTATCCAGACAGACAGCCTGTAGGTGTTCTTATCCAGACAGACAGACAGCCTGTAGGTGTTCTTATCCAGACAGACAGACAGCCTGTAGGTGTTCTTATCCAGACAGACAGACAGACAGCCTGTAGGTGTTCTTATCCAGACAGACAGACAGCCTGTAGGTGTTCTTATCCAGACAGACAGACAGCCTGTAGGTGTTCTTATCCAGACAGACAGACAACCTGTAGGTGTTCTTATCCAGACAGACAGAGAGACAGCCTGTAGGTGTTCTTATCCAGACAGACAGACAGACAGCCTGTAGGTGTTCTTATCCAGACAGACAGACAGCCTGTAGGTGTTCTTATCCAGACAGACAGACAGCCTGTAGGTGTTCTTATCCAGACAGACAGACAGCCTGTAGGTGTTCTTATCCAGACAGACAGACAGCCTGTAGGTGTTCTTATCCAGACAGACAGACAGCCTGTAGGTGTTCTTATCCAGACAGACAGACAACCTGTAGGTGTTCTTATCCAGACAGACAGAGAGACAGCCTGTAGGTGTTCTTATCCAGACAGACAGACAGACAGCCTGTAGGTGTTCTTATCCAGACAGACAGACAGCCTGTAGGTGTTCTTATCCAGACAGACAGACAGACTGTAGGTGTTCTTATCCAGACAGACAGACAGACAGACAGCCTGTAGGTGTTCTTATCCAGACAGACAAACAGACAGACTGTAGGTGTTCTTATCCAGACAGACAGACAGCCTGTAGGTGTTCTTATCCAGACCGACAGACAGCCTGTAGGTGTTCTTATCCAGACAGACAGACAGCCTGTAGGTGTTCTTATCCAGACAGACAGACAGCCTGTAGGTGTTCTTATCCAGACAGACAGACAGACAGCCTGTAGGTGTTATTATCCAGACAGACAGACAGCCTGTAGGTGTTCTTATCCAGACAGACAGACAGACAGACAGACAGCCTGTAGATGTTCTTATCCAGACAGACAGACAGCCTGTAGGTGTTCTTATCCCGACAGACAGACAGCCTGTAGGTGTTCTTATCCAGACAGAGAGACAGCCTGTAGGTGTTCTTATCCAGACAGACAGACAGCCTGTAGGTGTTCTTATCCAGACAGACAGACAGCCTGTAGGTGTTCTTATCCAGACAGACAGACAGCCTGTAGGTGTTCTTATCCAGACCGACAGACAGCCTGTAGGTGTTCTTATCCAGACAGACAGACAGACTGTAGGTGTTCTTATCCAGACAGACAGACAGCCTGTAGGTGTTCTTATCCAGACAGACAGCCTGTAGGTGTTCTTATCCAGACAGACAGACAGCCTGTAGGTGTTCTTATCCAGACAGACAGACAGCCTGTAGGTGTTCTTATCCAGACAGACAGACAGCCTGTAGGTGTTCTTATCCAGACAGACAGACAGACAGACAGACAGCCTGTAGATGTTCTTATCCAGACAGACAGACAGCCTGTAGGTGTTCTTATCCCGACAGACAGACAGCCTGTAGGTGTTCTTATCCAGACAGAGAGACAGCCTGTAGGTGTTCTTATCCAGACAGACAGACAGCCTGTAGGTGTTCTTATCCAGACAGACAGACAGCCTGTAGGTGTTCTTATCCAGACAGACAGACAGCCTGTAGGTGTTCTTATCCAGACCGACAGACAGCCTGTAGGTGTTCTTATCCAGACAGACAGACAGACAGACTGTAGGTGTTCTTATCCAGACAGACAGACAGCCTGTAGGTGTTCTTATCCAGACAGACAGCCTGTAGGTGTTCTTATCCAGACAGACAGACAGCCTGTAGGTGTTCTTATCCAGACAGACAGACAGCCTGTAGGTGTTCTTATCCAGACAGACAGACAGACAGCCTGTAGGTGTTCTTATCCAGACAGACAGACAGCCTGTAGGTGTTCTTATCCAGACAGACAGACAGCCTGTAGGTGTTCTTATCCAGACAGACAGACAACCTGTAGGTGTTCTTATCCAGACAGACAGAGAGACAGCCTGTAGGTGTTCTTATCCAGACAGACAGACAGACAGCCTGTAGGTGTTCTTATCCAGACAGACAGACAGCCTGTAGGTGTTCTTATCCAGACAGACAGACAGCCTGTAGGTGTTCTTATCCAGACAGACAGACAGACTGTAGGTGTTCTTATCCAGACAGACAGACAGCCTGTAGGTGTTCTTATCCAGACAGACAGACAGACTGTAGGTGTTCTTATCCAGACAGACAGACAGCCTGTAGGTGTTCTTATCCAGACAGACAGACAGCCTGTAGGTGTTCTTATCCAGACCGACAGACAGCCTGTAGGTGTTCTTATCCAGACCGACAGACAGCCTGTAGGTGTTCTTATCCAGACAGACAGACAGCCTGTAGGTGTTCTTATCCAGACAGACAGACAGCCTGCAGGTGTTCTTATCCAGACAGACAGACAGCCTGTAGGTGTTCTTATCCAGACCGACAGACAGCCTGTAGGTGTTCTTATCCAGACAGACAGACAGCCTGTAGGTGTTCTTATCCAGACAGACAGACAGCCTTTAGGTGTTCTTATCCAGACAGACAGACAGACAGCCTGTAGGTGTTCTTATCCAGACAGACAGACAGACAGCCTGTAGATGTTCTTATCCAGACAGACAGACGGCCTGTAGGTGTTCTTATCCCGACAGACAGACAGCCTGTAGGTGTTCTTATCCAGACAGAGAGACAGCCTGTAGGTGTTCTTATCCAGACAGACAGACAGACAGCCTGTAGGTGTTCTTATCCAGACCGACAGACAGCCTGTAGGTGTTTTAATCCAGACAGACAGACAGCCTGTAGGTGTTCTTATCCAGACAGAGAGACAGCCTGTAGGTGTTCTTATCCAGACAGACAGACAGCCTGTAGGTGTTCTTATCCAGACAGACAGACAGCCTGTAGGTGTTCTTATCCAGACAGACAGACAGCCTGTAGGTGTTCTTATCCAGACAGACAGACAGCCTGTAGGTGTTCTTATCCAGACCGACAGACAGCCTGTAGGTGTTCTTATCCAGACCGACAGACAGCCTGTAGGTGTTCTTATCCAGACAGACAGACAGCCTGTAGGTGTTCTTATCCAGACAGACAGACAGCCTGCAGGTGTTCTTATCCAGACAGACAGACAGCCTGTAGGTGTTCTTATCCAGACCGACAGACAGCCTGTAGGTGTTCTTATCCAGACAGACATACAGCCTGTAGGTGTTCTTATCCAGACAGACAGACAGCCTTTAGGTGTTCTTATCCAGACAGACAGACAGACAGACAGCCTGTAGGTGTTCTTATCCAGACAGACAGACAGCCTGTAGGTGTTCTTATCCAGACAGACAGACAGACAGACAGACAGCCTGTAGATGTTCTTATCCAGACAGACAGACAGCCTGTAGGTGTTCTTATCCCGACAGACAGACAGCCTGTAGGTGTTCTTATCCAGACAGAGAGACAGCCTGTAGGTGTTCTTATCCAGACAGACAGACAGACAGCCTGTAGGTGTTCTTATCCAGACCGACAGACAGCCTGTAGGTGTTTTAATCCAGACAGACAGCCTGTAGGTGTTCTTATCCAGACAGACAGACAGCCTGTAGGTGTTCTTATCCAGACAGACAGACAGACTGTAGGTGTTCTTATCCAGACAGACAGACAGCCTGTAGGTGTTCTTATCCAGACAGACAGCCTGTAGGTGTTCTTATCCAGACAGACAGACAGACAGACTGTAGGTGTTCTTATCCAGACAGACAGACAGCCTGTAGGTGTTCTTATCCAGACAGACAGACAGACAGCCTGTAGGTGTTCTTATCCAGACAGACAGACAGCCTGTAGGTGTTCTTATCCAGACAGACAGACAGCCTTTAGATGTTCTTATCCAGACAGACAGACAGACAGCCTGTAGGTGTTCTTATCCAGACAGACAGACAGCCTGTAGGTGTTCTTATCCAGACAGACAGACAGACAGACAGACAGCCTGTAGATGTTCTTATCCCGACAGACAGACAGCCTGTAGGTGTTCTTATCCAGACAGACAGACAGACAGCCTGTAGGTGTTCTTATCCAGACCGACAGACAGCCTGTAGGTGTTTTAATCCAGACAGACAGACAGCCTGTAGGTGTTCTTATCCAGACAGACAGACAGCCTGTAGGTGTTCTTATCCAGACAGACAGACAGCCTGTAGGTGTTCTTATCCAGACAGAGAGACAGCCTGTAGGTGTTCTTATCCAGACAGACAGACAGCCTGTAGGTGTTCTTATCCAGACAGACAGACAGCCTGCAGGTGTTCTTATCCAGACCGACAGACAGCCTGTAGGTGTTCTTATCCAGACAGACAGACAGCCTTTAGGTGTTCTTATCCAGACAGACAGACAGACAGCCTGTAGGTGTTCTTATCCAGACAGACAGACAGCCTGTAGGTGTTCTTATCCAGACAGACAGACAGACAGCCTGTAGATGTTCTTATCCAGACAGACAGACAGCCTGTAGGTGTTCTTATCCCGACAGACAGACAGCCTGTAGGTGTTCTTATCCAGACAGAGAGACAGCCTGTAGGTGTTCTTATCCAGACAGACAGACAGACAGCCTGTAGGTGTTCTTATCCAGACCGACAGACAGCCTGTAGGTGTTTTAATCCAGACAGACAGACAGCCTGTAGGTGTTCTTATCCAGACAGAGAGACAGCCTGTAGGTGTTCTTATCCAGACAGACAGACAGCCTGTAGGTGTTCTTATCCAGACAGACAGACAGACAGACAGACAGCCTGTAGGTGTTCTTATCCAGACAGACAGCCTGTAGGTGTTCTTATCCAGACAGACAGACAGCCTGTAGGTGTTCTTATCCAGACCGACAGACAGCCTGTAGGTGTTCTTATCCAGACAGACAGACAGCCTGTAGGTGTTCTTATCCAGACAGACAGACAGCCTTTAGGTGTTCTTATCCAGACAGACAGACAGACAGACAGACAGCCTGTAGGTGTTCTTATCCAGACAGACAGACAGCCTGTAGGTGTTCTTATCCAGACCGACAGACAGCCTGTAGGTGTTCTTATCCAGACAGACAGACAGCCTGTAGGTGTTCTTATCCAGACAGACAGACAGCCTGTAGGTGTTCTTATCCAGACAGACAGACAGACAGACAGACAGCCTGTAGGTGTTCTTATCCAGACAGACAGACAGCCTGTAGGTGTTCTTATCCAGACAGACAGACAGACAGCCTGTAGATGTTCTTATCCAGACAGACAGACAGCCTGTAGGTGTTCTTATCCCGACAGACAGACAGCCTGTAGGTGTTCTTATTCAGACAGAGAGACAGCCTGTAGGTGTTCTTATCCAGACAGACAGACAGACAGCCTGTAGGTGTTCTTATCCAGACCGACAGACAGCCTGTAGGTGTTTTAATCCAGACAGACAGACAGCCTGTAGGTGTTCTTATCCAGACCGACAGACAGCCTGTAGGTGTTTTAATCCAGACAGACAGACAGCCTGTAGGTGTTCTTATCCAGACAGAGAGACAGCCTGTAGGTGTTCTTATCCAGACAGACAGACAGCCTGTAGGTGTTCTTATCCAGACAGACAGACAGACAGACAGACAGCCTGTAGGTGTTCTTATCCAGACAGACAGACAGCCTGTAGGTGTTCTTATCCAGACAGACAGACAGCCTGTAGGTGTTCTTATCCAGACCGACAGACAGCCTGTAGGTGTTCTTATCCAGACCGACAGACAGCCTGTAGGTATTCTTATCCAGACAGACAGACAGCCTGTAGGTGTTCTTATCCAGACAGACAGACAGCCTGCAGGTGTTCTTATCCAGACAGACAGACAGCCTGTAGGTGTTCTTATCCAGACCGACAGACAGCCTGTAGGTGTTCTTATCCAGACAGACAGACAGCCTGTAGGTGTTCTTATCCAGACAGACAGACAGCCTTTAGGTGTTCTTATCCAGACAGACAGACAGACAAACAGACAGCCTGTAGGTGTTCTTATCCAGACAGACAGACAGCCTGTAGGTGTTCTTATCCAGACAGACAGACAGACAGACAGCCTGTAGATGTTCTTATCCAGACAGACAGACAGCCTGTAGGTGTTCTTATCCCCGACAGACAGACAGCCTGTAGGTGTTCTTATCCAGACAGAGAGACAGCCTGTAGGTGTTCTTATCCAGACAGACAGACAGACAGCCTGTAGGTGTTCTTATCCAGACCGACAGACAGCCTGTAGGTGTTTTAATCAGACAGACAGACAGCCTGTAGGTGTTCTTATCCAGACAGAGAGACAGCCTGTAGGTGTTCTTATCCAGACAGACAGCCTGTAGGTGTTCTTATCCAGACAGACAGACAGCCTGTAGGTGTTCTTATCCAGACAGACAGACAGACTGTAGGTGTTCTTATCCAGACAGACAGACAGCCTGTAGGTGTTCTTATCCAGACAGACAGCCTGTAGGTGTTCTTATCCAGACAGACAGACAGACAGACTGTAGGTGTTCTTATCCAGACAGACAGACAGCCTGTAGGTGTTCTTATCCAGACAGACAGACAGACAGACAGCCTGTAGGTGTTCTTATCCAGACAGACAGACAGCCTGTAGGTGTTCTTATCCAGACAGACAGACAGCCTTTAGATGTTCTTATCCAGACAGACAGACAGACAGCCTGTAGGTGTTCTTATCCAGACAGACAGACAGACAGCCTGTAGGTGTTCTTATCCAGACCGACAGACAGCCTGTAGGTGTTTTAATCCAGACAGACAGACAGCCTGTAGGTGTTCTTATCCAGACAGAGAGACAGCCTGTAGGTGTTCTTATCCAGACAGACAGACAGCCTGTAGGTGTTCTTATCCAGACAGACAGACAGCCTGTAGGTGTTCTTATCCAGACCGACAGACAGCCTGTAGGTGTTCTTATCCAGACAGACAGACAGACTGTAGGTGTTCTTATCCAGACCGACAGACAGCCTGTAGGTGTTCTTATCCAGACAGACAGACAGCCTGGTAAGTGTTCTTATCCAGACAGACAGACAGCCTGCAGGTGTTCTTATCCAGACAGACAGACAGCCTGTAGGTGTTCTTATCCAGACCGACAGACAGCCTGTAGGTGTTCTTATCCAGACAGACAGACAGCCTGTAGGTGTTCTTATCCAGACAGACAGACAGACAGACAGACAGACAGCCTGTGGTGTTCTTATCCAGACAGACAGACAGCCTGTAGGTGTTCTTATCCAGACAGACAGACAGCCTGTAGGTGTTCTTATCCAGACCGACAGACAGCCTGTAGGTGTTCTTATCCAGACCGACAGACAGCCTGTAGGTATTCTTATCCAGACAGACAGACAGCCTGTAGGTGTTCTTATCCAGACAGACAGACAGCCTGCAGGTGTTCTTATCCAGACAGACAGACAGCCTGTAGGTGTTCTTATCCACCGACAGACAGCCTGTAGGTGTTCTTATCCAGACAGACAGACAGCCTGTAGGTGTTCTTATCCAGACAGACAGACAGCCTTTAGGTGTTCTTATCCAGACAGACAGACAGACAGACAGACAGCCTGTAGGTGTTCTTATCCAGACAGACAGACAGCCTGTAGGTGTTCTTATCCAGACAGACAGACAGACAGACAGCCTGTAGATGTTCTTATCCAGACAGACAGACAGCCTGTAGGTGTTCTTATCCCGACAGACAGACAGCCTGTAGGTGTTCTTATCCAGACAGAGAGACAGCCTGTAGGTGTTCTTATCCAGACAGACAGACAGCCTGTAGGTGTTTTAATCCAGACAGACAGACAGCCTGTAGGTGTTCTTATCCAGACAGAGAGACAGCCTGTAGGTGTTCTTATCCAGACAGACAGCCTGTAGGTGTTCTTATCCAGACAGACAGACAGCCTGTAGGTGTTCTTATCCAGACAGACAGACAGACTGTAGGTGTTCTTATCCAGACAGACAGACAGCCTGTAGGTGTTCTTATCCAGACAGACAGCCTGTAGGTGTTCTTATCCAGACAGACAGACAGACAGACTGTAGGTGTTCTTATCCAGACAGACAGACAGCCTGTAGGTGTTCTTATCCAGACAGACAGACAGACAGACAGCCTGTAGGTGTTCTTATCCAGAACAGACAGACAGCCTGTAGGTGTTCTTATCCAGACAGACAGACAGCCTTTAGATGTTCTTATCCAGACAGACAGACAGCCTGTAGGTGTTTTAATCCAGACAGACAGACAGCCTGTAGGTGTTCTTATCCAGACAGAGAGACAGTCTGTAGGTGTTCTTATCCAGACAGACAGACAGCCTGTAGGTGTTCTTATCCAGACAGACAGACAGCCTGTAGGTGTTCTTATCCAGACAGACAGACAGCCTGTAGGTGTTCTTATCCAGACAGACAGACAGCCTGTAGGTGTTCTTATCCAGACCGACAGACAGCCTGTAGGTGTTCTTATCCAGACCGACAGACAGCCTGTAGGTGTTCTTATCCAGACAGACAGACAGCCTGTAGGTGTTCTTATCCAGACAGACAGACAGCCTGCAGGTGTTCTTATCCAGACAGACAGACAGCCTGTAGGTGTTCTTATCCAGACCGACAGACAGCCTGTAGGTGTTCTTATCCAGACAGACAGACAGCCTGTAGGTGTTCTTATCCAGACAGACAGACAGCCTTTAGGTGTTCTTATCCAGACAGACAGACAGACAGACAGCCTGTAGGTGTTCTTATCGTGACAGACAGACAGCCTGTAGGTGTTCTTATCCAGACAGACAGACAGACAGACAGCCTGTAGATGTTCTTATCCAGACAGACAGACAGCCTGTAGGTGTTCTTATCCCGACAGACAGACAGCCTGTAGGTGTTCTTATCCAGACAGAGAGACAGCCTGTAGGTGTTCTTATCCAGACAGACAGACAGACAGCCTGTAGGTGTTCTTATCCAGACCGACAGACAGCCTGTAGGTGTTTTAATCCAGACAGACAGCCTGTAGGTGTTCTTATCCAGACAGACAGACAGCCTGTAGGTGTTCTTATCCAGACAGACAGACAGACTGTAGGTGTTCTTATCCAGACAGACAGACAGCCTGTAGGTGTTCTTATCCAGACAGACAGCCTGTAGGTGTTCTTATCCAGACAGACAGACAGACAGACTGTAGGTGTTCTTATCCAGACAGACAGACAGCCTGTAGGTGTTCTTATCCAGACAGACAGACAGACAGCCTGTAGGTGTTCTTATCCAGACAGACAGACAGCCTGTAGGTGTTCTTATCCAGACAGACAGACAGCCTTTAGATGTTCTTATCCAGACAGACAGACAGACAGCCTGTAGGTGTTCTTATCCAGACAGACAGACAGCCTGTAGGTGTTCTTATCCAGACAGACAGACAGACAGACAGCCTGTAGATGTTCTTATCCAGACAGACAGACAGCCTGTAGGTGTTCTTATCCCGACAGACAGACAGCCTGTAGGTGTTCTTATCCAGACAGACAGACAGACAGCCTGTAGGTGTTCTTATCCAGACCGACAGACAGCCTGTAGGTGTTTTAATCCAGACAGACAGACAGCCTGTAGGTGTTCTTATCCAGACAGAGAGACAGCCTGTAGGTGTTCTTATCCAGACAGACAGACAGCCTGTAGGTGTTCTTATCTGTGACAGACAGACAGCCTGTAGGTGTTCTTATCCAGACAGACAGACAGCCTGTAGGTGTTCTTATCCAGACAGACAGACAGCCTGTAGGTGTTCTTATCCAGACAGACAGACAGCCTGCAGGTGTTCTTATCCAGACAGACAGACAGCCTGTAGGTGTTCTTATCCAGACCGACAGACAGCCTGTAGGTGTTCTTATCCAGACAGACAGACAGCCTGTAGGTGTTCTTATCCAGACAGACAGACAGCCTTTAGGTGTTCTTATCCAGACAGACAGACAGACAGCCTGTAGGTGTTCTTATCCAGACAGACAGACAGCCTGTAGGTGTTCTTATCCAGACAGACAGACAGACAGACAGCCTGTAGATGTTCTTATCCAGACAGACAGACAGCCTGTAGGTGTTCTTATCCCGACAGACAGACAGCCTGTAGGTGTTCTTATCCAGACAGAGAGACAGCCTGTAGGTGTTCTTATCCAGACAGACAGACAGACAGCCTGTAGGTGTTCTTATCCAGACCGACAGACAGCCTGTAGGTGTTTTAATCCAGACAGACAGACAGCCTGTAGGTGTTCTTATCCAGACAGAGAGACAGCCTGTAGGTGTTCTTATCCAGACAGACAGACAGCCTGTAGGTGTTCTTATCCAGACAGACAGACAGCCTGTAGGTGTTCTTATCCAGACAGACAGACAGCCTGTAGGTGTTATTATCCAGACAGACAGACAGCCTGTAGGTGTTCTTATCCAGACCGACAGACAGCCTGTAGGTGTTCTTATCCAGACCGGAGACAGCCTGTAGGTGTTCTTATCCAGACAGACAGCCTGTAGGTGTTCTTATCCAGACAGACAGACAGCCTTTAGGTGTTCTTATCCAGACAGACAGACAGACAGCCTGTAGGTGTTCTTATCCAGACAGACAGACAGCCTGTAGGTGTTCTTATCCAGACAGACAGACAGCCTGTAGATGTTCTTATCCAGACAGACAGACAGCCTGTAGGTGTTCTTATCCCGACAGACAGACAGCCTGTAGGTGTTCTTATCCAGACAGAGAGACAGCCTGTAGGTGTTCTTATCCAGACAGACAGACAGACAGCCTGTAGGTGTTCTTATCCAGACCGACAGACAGCCTGTAGGTGTTCTTATCCAGACAGACAGACAGACTGTAGGTGTTCTTATCCAGACAGACAGACAGCCTGTAGGTGTTCTTATCCAGACAGACAGCCTGTAGGTGTTCTTATCCAGACAGACAGACAGACAGCCTGTAGGTGTTCTTATCCAGACAGACAGACAGCCTGTAGGTGTTCTTATCCAGACAGACAGACAGACAGCCTGTAGGTGTTCTTATCCAGACAGACAGACAGCCTGTAGGTGTTCTTATCCAGACAGACAGACAGCCTGTAGTTGTTCTTATCCCGACAGACAGACAGCCTGTAGGTGTTCTTATCCAGACCGACAGACAGCCTGTAGGTGTTCTTATCCAGACAGAGAGACAGCCTGTAGGTGTTCTTATCCAGACAGACAGACAGACAGACTGTAGGTGTTCTTATCCAGACCGACAGACAGCCTGTAGGTGTTCTTATCCAGACAGACAGACAGCCTGTAGGTGTTCTTATCCAGACCGACAGACAGCCTGTAGGTGTTTTTATCCAGACAGACAGACAGACAGCCTGTAGGTGTTCTTATCCAGACAGACAGACAGACTGTAGGTGTTCTTATCCAGACAGACAGACAGAAGACAAAATATATTGACCCAGACAGACTGTCTATGTTGTGGTCATTTCACATTTGCTTGTGTTTTTGCTTCTGGCATTTGCTGCTCCAGTGGAGAGCATGATCAGGGGAGTGGCTTTCCACACGTGTGCAGAAGCACAAATAGAAAACACAGTCCATGCAAGGTAAAGCTCCGCCTTATCTCAGTTCACTGGTCACGATGGCAACACCCATCCGTAGCACGCGCTCCAGCAGGTGTATCTCACTGATAATCCCTAAAGCCAACACCTCATTTGGCCGCCTTTCGTTCCAGTTCTCTGCTGCCTGTGACTGGAACGAATTGCAAAAATCGCTGAAGTTGGAAACTTTTATCTCCCTCACCAACTTCAAACATCTGCTATCTGAGCAGCTAACCGATCGCTGCAGCTGTACATAATCTATCGGTAAATAGACCACCCATTTTTACCTAACTCATCCCCATACTATTTTTATTTATTTACTTTTCTGCTCTTTTGCACACCAATATCTCTACCTGTACATGATCATCTGATCATTTATCACTCCAGTGTTAATCTGCAATACTGTAATTATTCGCCTACCTCCTCATGCCTTTTGCACACAATGTAAAAAGATATACTGTCAAGGTGGGGTGTAAACAAAACTGCTTAAAAATTTGGCAAGATAAGAAGTTGGGGTAGACTCCCCCTTTTTTTTTTCTTTGTTTTCTACTGTGTTATTGACTTGCTAATTGTTTACTCCATGTGTAACTCTGTGTTGTCTGTTCACACTGCTATGCTTTATCTTGGCCAGGTCGCAGTTGCAAATGAGAACTTGTTCTCAACTAGCCTACCTGGTTAAATAAAGGTGTTCTCAACTAGCCTACCTGGTTAAATAAAGGTGAAAAAAATTAAAAATAAATAAAAAAAGAGGTAGGCTTTTCCACATAGCAAAGGATGACGCCCTGGTCGAAGTAATGTATGTTTGTCTTCATTTATTTGGTCAGGCCAGGGTGTGACATGGGTTACTGTGGTGCGTTTTTGTCATGGGGTTTTTGTGGGGTGTCTAGCATAGTCTATGGCTGCCTGAGGCGGTTCTCAATCAGAGTCAGGTGATTATCGTTTTCTCTGATTGGGAACCATATTTAGGCAGCCATATTCTTTGAGTATGTCGTGGGTGATTGTTCCTGTCTCTGTGTTAGTTATTCACCAGATAGGCTGTATAGGTTTTTCTCATTCCGTTTGTTGTTTTTGTATTGTTCGTGTTTCTTCATTAATAAACATGTTTCAAAATGACCACGCTGCATTTTGGTCTGACTCTCTTTCGATGGAAGAAAATCGTAACAGTTGCCCCTAGACCAGTTTCCTACCCTCATGGTCTAGGCTTGGATTCATGGATGGTGAAATCAAATCAAGGTGTATTTGTCATAGGCACCAGACCTGGGATAACTAGGGTTTTAACAAGGGGGTGTAACGTTCACTGCAGACTATGGGGGGGGGGGGGTGTTACGGATACAGTTATCCTGTGTGTGTGTGTATCCTGTGTGTGTGTTTCTTTTCTCTCCTTCTCCCCTCACAGGTGAAAACCATCACTCCCCAATCAGTCAACAATCAATCATCAATCAGAAGACACACCTCCTCCCTATTTCCTGACCTATCACAGTTCCTTCCCATGGTTTAAAAACCCCATCATTTGTTTGTTCTAGAGCTCAGCTCAGCTCAGCTCAGCTCAGCTCAGCTCAGCTCAGCTCAGCTCAGCTCAGCTCAGCTCAGCTCAGCTCAGCTCAGCTCAGCTCAATCTCTCTGTAAATGCCATGTCTGTAGGTCTTTGTGTTTCACTCTCGCTTTGTGTCTTAGCCTCTCTTTTGTTTAAAGCACCTCCATAGCACTTTGTCATCACCTGTGAGTATTGTTTTTGGTTATGGTGTTTGTTTGTTGCTGGTGGGAAAAGGAAACCAAGACAAGTCACCCATGGGCATACACTACCCGTAGGTGAACTTTGTTAAATACACTAGTTAGAACTGGGCGGACCACCACTGTATTTTTGGTTAGTTAGTTAGCTGTTGTTAAAGTAGGCTAGTCTAGCTTAGGGGTGTGTTTTTGTATACTTATTGTTTCTTTCCTTGGGTCCAGCTCAGCCCCTTTTCCTGCTCCCCCCATTACCGTGTGTTTATAAATAAACCTAGAGTTTGACGGTAGATTTCTGTTGTCGTGGTTATTTCGTTCACACTTTTACTTTGTCACAATAATAATTTGCATGAGTTATGTTACGGGTCTCATTACCATCCCCCTAGACCGTCGGGCCAAAGGGATTCGTAACAGGGGTCATGCCCCCC
>NC_068428.1:43169925-43249771 GCF_023373465.1 Oncorhynchus keta
GTCCCACCCAGTTTCATCATTAGAATATGATAATAAACGAGGCAACGGTGTGCTTTAGGACTATGTGGATGCCTCCGAGCTGTCCAGTAGGCTGTTTGGAATGTTTAAAAAAAATTATATTAACTACTAATTATGCCCCTCGCCCTCCACTTCTAAAACCAAAGTTGCGCACCTGGTTTTAACCATGCTTTAAAAAGCTACCATTTTCCCAGGCGAACAAGTAATACTTTTGGAGGTGACTACATCTATTTGAATACAGATCTGCAACTACTTTTAAAAAAGTACATCTGAAAACAGATCTAAAAAAAAAATTGGATTGACTGCATTCATCTAATGACATGTCTGTAACTGCATGTTGAAGAATGGCGCCGGAGAAGAAGGCAGACGTTTTACATCTCCCCAACCGATTGTGCTTTATTGTTTGTTTATTTTCATCTTATTTTGTAAATATTGTTGCCACTACCATCTCTTATAACCAAATAGAACTTCTGGACATCAGGACTGCGATTACTCACCACAGACAGGCAGAATATTGTTTTTCCTTTCACGAGCCTGACAAGCCTGAGGCAAATGATAGACTGCTTTCTCGGGAACATGCCCAGATCCCAGTGATTTGCATTAAGAAGTGGCGAAAAAGGGGCCAGAGGGCGGGCTACCTGCCTTCTGAGAATTCGTAGGAGATCGAATAAATTCCTATTTCCTTCAATTCTGCTAGCAAAAGTGCCATCTTTGGAGAATAAAATCAATGACCTACCCTCAAGATTAAACTACCAACGGGACATTCAAAACTGTAATATCTTATGCTTCACGGAGTCGTGGATGAATGACGACACTATCAGCATACAGCTGGCTATACACTGTACCGGCAGGATAGAACAGTGGCATCTGGTAAGACAAGGGGCGACGACTATTGCTCGCCTGAGGTAGAGTATCTCATGATAAGCTGTAGACCACACTATCTGTATTTTTCGTAGCTGTTTACATACCACCACAGTCAGAGCCTGGCACTAAGACAGCATTGAATGAGCTGTATTCCGCCATAAGAAACAAGAAAACACTCACCCAGAGGCAGCGCTCCTTGCAGGCAAACTTAAATCTGTTTTACCTTCATTTCTATCAGCATGTTAAATGTGCAACCGGAGGAAAAATGAAAATAAAAGAAATCTCTGGAACACTTTTACTCCACACACAAAGACGCATACAAATCTCTCCGTCACCCTCCAATTGGAAAATCTGATCATAATTCTAGCCTCCTGATTCTTGCAAAAACGAAAGCAAGAAGCACAAGTGACTAGATCAAAATAGAACTGTTTTGCTAGCACAGACTGGAATATGTTCCGGGATTCCTCCGATGGCATTGAGGAGTACACCACATCAGTCATTGGGTTCATCAATAAGTGCATTGAGGAAGTCGTTGCCAAGGTGACCGTACGTACATACCCCAACCAGAAGCCATTGATTACAGGCAACATCCGCACTGAGCTAAAGGCTAGAGCTGCCGCTTTCAAGGAGTGGGACTAACTCGGAAGCTTCTAAGAAATCCCGCTATGCCCTCCAATGAACAAAACAGGAAAAGCGTCAATTCAGGACTAAGATCAGCTCTGATGCTCATTGAATGTGGCAGGGCTTGCAAACCATTACAGACTACAAAGGGAAGCACAGCCGAGAGCTTCCCAGTGACACAAGCCTACCAGATGAGCTAAACTACTTCTATGCTCGCTTCGAAGCAAATAACACTGAAACATGCATGAGAGCACCAGCTGTTCTGGAAGACTGTGATCACGCTCTCCGCAGCCGATGTGATTAAGAGCTTTAAACAGGTCAACATTCACAAGGCCGCAAGGCCAGACGGATTACCAGGACGTTTACTGCAAGCATGCGCTGACCAACTAGCAAGTGTCTTCACTGACATTTTCAACCTCTCCGAGTCTGAAACACCAACATGTTTTAAGCAGATCACCATAGTGCCTGTGCTCAAGAACACTAAGGTAATCTGCCTAAATGACTACAGACCCACAGCACTCAGATCTGTAGCCATGAAGTGCTTTGAAAGGCTGGTAATGGCTCACATCAACACCATTATCCCAGAAACCCTAGACCCACTCCTATTTGCATACCACCCCAACAGATATCACTATTCCTCATGTAATGTAGCTCATTGGTAATTACATTTTAATATTACAAAGTATTATGTAACAATATGCTAATAAAATATGGCTCCAAAAGTAATGAGTTTCATTACACAGGCATAAGAACAGTTTAATGTTAGACAATACTAACAGTAACAAAATATGGCTATAAAGGAAACAAAACATCTGCCTTCTTGAATCAACCATAGATGGAAAATGTTAGTTTGTATTCAGAGTAAACTATCCCTTTAAAGATGGTATACAGTGTGTTTGAAATAAGAACACACCTTCAGATGGACAAAGAGGTTCAACATTGTTTTGGCTGAGCATCCAAATTGCTGTTTGCAAATGGCTTTAAATTATTCTGCAATATTTTCAGGTATCATTAAAGTTAACACCCTGATCTGTTTCACCTGTCCTCGTTATTGTCTCCACCCCCTCCAGGTGTCGCTCGTTTTCCCCAGTGTATTTATCCCTGTGTTTCCTGTCTCTTCATCTTGTATGTTCCAAGTCAACCAGTGGTTTTCCCATATTCCTGCCTTTGCCATTCTCTTTTATTTTGTCCTCCCGGTTTTCACCAATGCATGTTCTGGACTCTGTACCTGCCTGACCATTCTGCCTGCATTGACCACGAGCCTTTCTGCTACTCTGTACCTCCTGAACTCTGATCTGGTTTTGACTTTTTGCCTGTTCACGACTATTCTCTTGCCTACCTCTTTTGGATTATTTAAACAAGTCTCAAACCATCTGCCTCCTATGTCTGCATGTTATGTACGCCTCAAGGAAGAGGGAACGCAACACCCTTCTACAACTAAACTCCCCGTGGAGCGAAAGAGGTAAGGGATAGTAGGTGTGAGTAAGGATGACAAAAGGTAGAGAATGGTACCGTTTACAGGGAATTTATTCCATCACACTGTAATTTTGGGCAAAAGGGGCTGGACGGAACCAGAGCAAAGACAGTAAATATCAAAGCCCCCTCTCCTATCTAACCTGCCTACCCACTACTTAACACCACCTGCTGCGCTAACCAAAATACAGGGGGTGGTCCGCCCAGGTCTTACCTAGTGTGCCTAGACAGTGAATACTACGGGTTATGTATGCCCGTGGGCCTTTTGCCTATGCACTTCTTAGGTGCCTTCCCCTTCCCCCCTGGGAATAAATGAAACAGAATAACACAAATGTAATTAAACAATTTCATGAATGAAAAACACAGTTCTATCAGCATACACATACCTCAAATCAGCAGCTACAAAACCTGTCTCTCAGCCACCATCAAGACAGGACACACTCACCTCGCTTCTGAGCCACAGAACACTGGCTTATATAGCTGGATACGGGATACAGCTGTATCCTGGCCAGGGGGCGGGGTCAGCTCTCCAATCATCAATGGGGCCAACCAATCAGCTGCTTAAAGGAATTTCAGGAAGCCATCCTGAAACACACATATAAACAAAACCACAACACAGAAACTGGGGAACGTAACACGCCCACCACAAAACTGACTGTTACTAACTGTTATGGAGATTCATATGTTTAAGGTAACGGTAAGATAATGACTAAATGATTTATACTTTCAATTTCAATTTATACTTTCAAATGAATGTTAAGGCAATAACTAACTAGTATTGTTAAGGCAATAACTAACTAGTATTCCACCCTATCACTGGATAATGGAGTGAGATGTATTTGAATCATAAGACTAGAATTGTGCATAGAAATAGAGGAGCTGTTTTAACAGACAAGGAACTGTGGCAGTGTCACGCCCTGGTCGAAGTATTTTGTGTTTTTCTTGATGTATTTGGTCAGGCCAGGGTGTGACATGGGTATTTGTATGTGGTGTGTAGCTTAGTGGGTTTGTAGCTTAGTGGGGTGTTCTAGGAAAGTCTATGGCTGTCTGAAGTGGTTCTCAATCAGAGACAGGTGTTTATCATTGTCTCTGATTGGGAACCATATTTAGGCAGCCATATTCTTTGGTTGTATTGTGGGTGATTGTCCTTAGTGTCTTGATGTCCTTAGTCTGTGTTAGTTTGCACCAGTTAAGGCTGTTTCGGTTTTCACTACGTTTATTGTTTTGTAGAGTTTGTGTTTTGGATTCGTGTTACGTTGTGTAAATAAACATGGATCACAATATACGCGCTGCAGTTTGGTCCGACTCTCCTTCCCCATTAGAAAACCGTGACAGAATCACCCACCACAGGACCAAGCAGCGTGTCAACAGGCAGGAGCAGCCCAAAGAGGAGAAGCGCAATAAGGATTTCTGGACATGGGAGGAAATCCTCGACGGGAGAGGACCCTGGGCTAAACCAGGGGAATATCGCCGCCCCAAGGAGGAACTAGAGGTGGAAAAAGCGGAGAGGCGCTGGTATGAGGAGGCAGCACGGCGACGTGGATGGAAGCCCGGGAGTCAGCCGCCAAAAATTTCTTGGAGGGGGGCTTACAGGGAGTATGGCTACGCCAGGTAGGAGACCTGCGCAAACTCCCTGTGCTTACCGGGGGGTTAGAAAGGCAGGGCAGGCACCGTGTTATGCAGTGGTGCGCACGGTGTCCCCAGTGCCGGTGCATAGCCCAGTGCGGTATATTCCAGCTCCGCGTATCGGCCGGGCTAGATTGAGCGTCGAGCCAAATGCCATGAAGCCGGCTCTACGCATCTGGTCCCCAGTGCGTCTCCTTGGGCCGGCTTACATGGCACCAGCCTTGCGCTCGGTGTCTCCGGTTCGCCTACATAGCCCAGTACGGGCTATTCCACCTCGCTGTACTGGCAGGGCGACCGAGAGTATTCCACCAGGTAAGGTTGGGCAGGCTCGGTGCTCAAGAGCTCCAGTGCGCCTGCACGGTCCGGTCTATCCAGTACCACCTCCACACCCCAGCCCTCCGGTAGCAGCTCCCCGCACCAGGCTTCCTGTGCATATCCTCGGCCCAGTACCACCAGTGCCAGCACCACGCATCAGGCCTATAGTGCGCCTCGCCTCTCCTGTGCTGCTGGAGTCTCCCGCCTGTCCGGCGCCGCTGCCGGAGTCTCCCGCCTGTCCAGCGCCAGAGCCCCTCAGCCCGGAGGCGCCAGAGCCCCTCTGTCCTGAGCTTCTTTTCACTCCTGAGCTTCTTTTCATTCCTGAGCTTCTTTTCACTCCTGAGCTTCTTTTCACTCCTGAGCTTCCTTTCACTCCCGATCTTCCTTTCACTCCTGAGCTTCCTTTCACTCCTGAGCTTCCTTTCACTCCCGAGCTTCCCCTCAGTCCCGAGCTTCCCCTCAGTCCCGAGCTTCACCTCAGTCCCGATCTGCTCCTCAGTCTAGTGGGGTTCTGGGTGAGGAATACTAGGCCATGGTTGGCGGCGAGTGTGGACTATCTAGGGACGCAAGGAGAGGGGACTAAGACATTAACTGAGTGGGGTCCACGCCGGTCCCGAGCCGGAGCCACCACCATGGACGGACGCCCACCCGGACCCTCCCTATTGATTTGAGGTGCGTTCGGGAGTCCGCACCTTAGGGGGGTTCTGTCACGCCCTGGTCGAAGTATTTTGTGTTTTTCTTCATGTATTTGGTCAGGCCAGGGTGTGACATGGGGTTTTGTATGTGGTGTGTAGCTTAGACAGGCAGACAACTTGTGACCACTGTGAAACTGATAACAGGGAAGGAGGTCTCCCCACCCAGGGAGGGAAACGGAGGAGAGGCGAGGGATTTGAATTAAACTAAACGCAGTAACCTAATTATAGATCCAAAATTAATAGATTTGAATTAAACGGAATAAGATAGATCCAAATTAATAGTCAGAACACAACAGAATCAGGTTAAAATGGAGAAAGAAATATTGGTGTAATGGTCGCCTGGACGTGGATAAATTTGAGTCGGTGATAAAACAAATACATGAGGAATGTGGAAAGGATGAGAATGAGCAGAAAGAACAAGGTTTAAACACAGCTAAAGTAATCGAACCATCTAGTAGCTGGTTCCCTCCGAAGCTTTCAGAAGCCAGAAAGAGAGTGGAAGTGGATGGGACAAAGATCCCAGACAGCCAGGAAAGAAAAGTCACAAGGAACAACATGAAAATAAGTAGGACTTATGGTTGTATATGTGTGGGATCTAAATTAATATATCAGGATTCAAACAAATAATTATTCTAAAACTCTAGGAAAGATTAACGGGGAGGTATTTATTAACATAGGTTAAGGATAATAACGGTAGAAAGCAAATACACATAGATCATGAGAAGAAGCAGAATATCAAGGAAAATGTAATTGAATACATGGGTAGTAAATCCTCAAAGTAGGTCCCGGAATTAACCGGGGATGAGAGGTAAATCTAATGCCCAAAATGGAGAAAGAAGTACGAATTTGAGAGACGTCTAGATGTAGAAAAACTAGAATGAATGATAAAGTAGATACATAAGACGTATAGATAGTCAAGGGAAAACAGCAGGTCGAGGGTTAGATACCTGGCTGTGTGAAGCCCGGAAAAGAAGATAAGAAGGCAGAAGGTGTAGAGAGAGACTGAGAGAAAGTTTCAAGAAGGATATCAACAGGGGAAGAATTATGTGCGTGTGAGAGGCTTATTGACCAGTCAAAAGTCATAGGAAGCAGTAACTCGTATAAGTGTGAGACCTAATAACTTATCAAGAGTCACAATGGTAAATGTGGAGATAGACAGAGACAACGAGAGCAAGATAGAGACAGAGAGAGAGCAAGATAGAGACAACGAGAGCAAGATAGAGAGAGAGAGAGAGAGCAAGATAGAGACAACGAGAGCAAGATAGAGACAGAGAGAGAGCAAGATAGAGACAACGAGAGCAAGATAGAGACAACGAGAGCGAGATAGAGACAACGAGAGCGAGATAGAGACAGAGAGAGAGCGAGATAGAGACAAAGAGAGCGAGATAGAGACAGAGAGAGCGAGATAGAGACAGAGAGAGCGAGATAGAGACAGATAGAGCGAGATAAAGACAGAGAGAGCGAGATAAAGACAGAGAGAGCGAGATAAAGACAGAGAGAGCGAGATAGAGACAACGAGAGCGAGATAGAGACAACGAGAGCGAGATAGAGACAGAGAGAGCGAGATAGAGACAGAGAGAGCGAGATAGAGACAGAGAGAGCGAGATAGAGACAGAGAGAGCGAGATAGAGACAGAGAGAGCGAGATAGAGACAGAGAGAGCGAGATAGAGACAGAGAGAGAGCGAGATAGAGACAGAGAGAGCGAGATAGAGACAGAGAGAGAGAGCGAGATAGAGACAGAGAGAGCGAGATAGAGACAGAGAGAGCGAGATAGAGACAGAGAGAGCGAGATAGAGACAGAGAGAGAGCGAGATAGAGACAGAGAGAGAGCAAGATAGAGACAGAGAGAGCAAGATAGAGAGAGCGAGATAGAGACAGAGAGAGAGAGATAGAGACAGAGAGAGATAGAGACAGAGAGACAGAGATAGAGAGAGAGCGAGATAGAGACAGAGAGAGAGCGAGATAGAGACAGAGAGAGAGCGAGATAGAGAGAGCGAGATAGAGACAGAGAGAGAGCGAGATAGAGACAGAGAGAGAGCGAGATAGAGACAGAGAGAGCGAGATAGAGACAGAGAGAGAGAGCGAGATAGAGACAGAGAGAGAGAGCGAGATAGAGACAGAGAGAGAGCGAGATAGAGACAGAGAGAGAGAGAGATAGAGACAGAGAGAGAGCGAGATAGAGACAGAGAGAGCGAGATAGAGACAGAGAGAGAGCGAGATAGAGACAGAGAGAGAGCGAGATAGAGACAACGAGAGCGAGATAGAGACAACGAGAGCGAGATAGAGACAGAGAGAGCGAGATAGAGACAGAGAGAGCGAGATAGAGACAGAGAGAGAGCGAGATAGAGACAGAGAGAGAGAGAGATAGAGAGAGAGAGAGATAGAGACAGAGAGAGAGCGAGATAGAGACAGAGAGAGATAGAGAGCGAGATAGAGAGAGACAGAGAGAGAGAGAGAGCGAGATAGAGATAGAGACAGAGAGAGAGATAGAGAGAGAGCGAGAGAGAGCGAGATAGAGACAGAGAGAGATAGAGAGAGCGAGATAGAGACAGAGACAGAGAGAGCGAGATAGAGACAGAGAGAGAGCAAGATAGAGACAGAGAGAGAGCAAGATAGAGACAGAGCAAGAGAGACAGAGAGAGCGAGATAGAGACAGAGAGCAAGATAGAGACAGACGAGAGAGCGAGAGAGATAGAGACAACGAGAGAGCGAGATAGATAGAGACAGAGAGAGCGAGATAGAGAGAGAGCGAGATAGAGACAGAGAGAGAGCGAGATAGAGACAGAGAGAGAGCGAGATAGAGAGAGAGAGAGCGAGACAGAGACAGAGAGAGAGCGAGATAGAGACAGAGAGAGAGCGAGCGAGATAGAGACAGAGAGAGCGAGATAGAGACAGAGAGAGAGCGAGATAGAGAGAGCGAGATAGAGACAGAGAGAGAGCGAGATAGAGACAGAGAGAGCAAGATAGAGACAGAGAGAGCAAGATAGAGACAGAGAGAGCAAGATAGAGACAGAGAGAGAGCAAGATAGAGACAGAGAGAGAGCAAGATAGAGACAACGAGAGCGAGATAGAGACAGAGAGAGAGAGAGAGCGAGACAGAGACAGAGAGAGATAGAGAGCAAGATAGAGAGAGAGAGAGAGCAAGATAGAGACAGAGAGAGATGGAGACAACGAGAGCGAGATAGAGACAGAGAGAGAGCGAGATAGAGACAGAGAGAGAGAGAGAGCGAGATAGAGACAGAGAGAGAGAGAGAGAGAGATAGAGACAGAGAGAGAGAGAGCGAGAGCGAGATAGAGACAGAGAGAGAGAGAGAGAGCGAGATAGAGACAGAGAGAGATAGAGACAACGAGATAGAGCGAGATAGAGACAGAGAGAGACAGAGAGAGCGAGATAGAGACAGAGAGAGATAGAGACAACGAGATAGAGCAGAGAGAGAGATAGAGACAGAGAGACAGAGAGACAGAGAGAGAGCGAGATAGAGAGATAGAGAGAGAGCGAGATAGAGACAGAGAGAGAGAGAGAGAGAGCGAGATAGAGACAGAGAGAGAGAGAGAGAGATAGAGACAGAGAGATAGAGACAACGAGAGCGAGATAGAGAGAGAGAGCGAGATAGAGACAGAGAGAGATAGAGACAACGAGAGCGAGATAGAGACAGAGAGAGATAGAGAGCGAGATAGAGACAGAGAGAGATAGAGACAACGAGAGCGAGATAGAGACAGAGATTAATGAAAATCCTCGATGGGGAAATGCTTGGACCTTTAAATTAGGGCTATTTTCTGGGAATTGTCTCGGTAGTACGTGCCTGATGTTACTGATTGAAAAATCAGTGTTTCTGATTGCAATTCAACTATTCAAATCAAATCAAATTTATTTATATAGACCTTCGTACATCAGCTGATATCTCAAAGTGCTGTACAGAAACCCAGCCTAAAACCCCAAACAGCAAGCAATGCAGGTGTAGAAGCACGGTGGCTAGGAAAATCTCCCTAGAAAGGCCAAAACCTAGGAAGAAACCTAGAGAGGAACCAGGCTATGTGGGGTGGCCAGTCCTTTTGTGGCTGTGCCGGGTGGAGATTATAACAGAACATGGCCAAGATGTTCAAATGTTCATAAATGACCAGCATGGTCCAATAATAAGGCAGAACAGTTGAAACTGGAGCAGCAGCACGGCCAGGTGAACTGGAGACAGCAAGCAGTCATCATGTCAGGTAGTCCTGAGGCATGGTCCTAGGGCTCAGGTCCTCCAAGAGAGAGAAAGAAAGAGAGAAAGAGAGAATTAGAGAGAGCATACTTAAATTCACACAGGACACCGGATAGGACAGGAGAGGTACTCCAGATATAACAAACTGACCCTAGCCCCCCGACACATAAACTACTGCAGCATAAATACTGGAGGCTGAGAGAGTAGGGGTCAGGAGACACTGTGGCCCCATCCGATGACACCCCCGGAGAGGGCCAAACAGGAAGGATATAACCCCACCCACTTTGCTAAAGCACAGCCCCCACACCACTAAAGGGATCTTCAACCACCAACTTATCATCCTGAGACAAGGCCGAGTATAGCCCTGAAAGATCACCGCCACGGCACAACCCAAGGGGGGGGCGCCAACCCAGACAGGAAGATCACATCAGTGACTCAACCCACTCAAGTGACGCACCCCTCCTAGGGACGGTATGAAAGAGCCCTAGTAAGCCAGTGACTCAGCCCCTGTAAAAGGGTTAGAGGCAGAGAATCCCAGTGGAAAGAGAGGAACCGGCCAGGCAGAGACAGCAAGGGCGGTTCGTTGCTCCAGAGCCTTTCCGTTCACCTTCCCACTCCTGGGCCAGACTACACTCAATCATATGACCCACTGAAGAGATGAGTCTTCAGTAAAGACTTAAAGGTTGAGACCGAGTTTGCGTCTCTCACATGGGTAGGCAGACAGTTCCATAAAAATGGAGCTCTATAGGAGAAAGCCCTGCCTCCAGCTGTTTGCTTAGAAATTCTAGTGACAATTAGGAGGCCTGCGTCTTGTGACCGTAGCGTAGGTTTGTACGGCAGGACCAAATCAGAGAGATAGGTAGGAGCAAGCCCATGTAATGCTTTGTAGGTTAGCAGTAAAAACTTGAAATCAGCCCTTGCCTTGACAGGAAGCCAGTGTAGGGAGGCTAGCACTGGAGTAATATGATCAAATTTTTTGGTTCTCGTCAGGATTCTAGCAGCCGTATTTAGCACTAACTGAAGTTTAGTTTGTGCTTTATCCGGGTAGCCGGAAAGTAGAGCATTGCAGTAGTCTAACCTAGAAGTGAAAAAAGCATGGATACATTTTTCTGCATAATTTTTGGACAGTAAGTTTCTGATTTTTGCAATGTTACGTAGTTGGAAAAAAGCTGTCCTTGAAACAGTCTTGATATGTTCTTCAAAAGAGAGATCAGGGTCCAGAGTAACGCCGAGGACCTTCACAGTTTTATTTGAGATGACTGTACAACCATTAAGATTAATTGTCAGATTCAACAGAAGATCTCTTTGTTTCTTGGGACCTAGAACAAGCATCTCTGTTTTGTCCGAGTTTAAAAGTAGAATGTTTGCAGCCATCCACTTCCTTATGTCTGAAACACATGCTTCTAGTGAGGGCAATTTTGGGGCTTCACCATGTTTCATTGAAATGTACAGCTGTGTGTCATCCGCATAGCAGTGAAAGTTAACATTATGTTTTCGAATGACATCCCCAAGAGGTAAAATATATAGTGAAAACAATAGTTGTCCTAAAGTTTTGTGATAGTTTCTAGTTATTGATTCCTGGTTTGATTGTTTTGGTAACACCAGTGAATTTGCACAGGAGGTTAATGTATTCTAAAATTATAATCTGTTTCTATTACGTGAACCAATGTCAGGTCAGTAAAGTGGATTGCAGGTTGAGTTAATTTTATTTTACAGGGACGGTGCACATTAATCACAGTTGTGTGGGTCTAATGGCAGGGCATTCCTATCAAGCATTTGAGAGACTGTTTTCAGACAGACTGAATGGGTTTTAATGTTGTAAAGCAAGCTTGGGCCAAACTAGTCAAGTAGTAGGGGAATTTCATAGATTTAAAGTACAGTATTGTATCCAAGGGTAGCGCATGTTCAATTAAATACATATAACCATTGAGGAAATTTAAAACTAATGATTGGAGGGAGTACAATGGAATTATCATTATTATTAGGTTTAGTTTGTAGTCAATGTTTGGGTTTCTGAATCGGGGTAGTATAATGAATGCTGAACAAGTGTTTTTTTTCTGGGAAGAGGGGGGCTTCATTGTCTCTTTTAGGAAATGATTTCTGGGGGCTGTAATCTTGAAGGGAGCGAGTGAGATAGAGGCATAATTCTACCAGATTGAAAAGGCCTGGAAACGTTTTGTTTGTTTTTAACCTGAGAGTTGCCTTTGGGTCTGAGGAGATTGCCATTTTCATAGAAGCCACAATATCTTAAAGGGGTACATACACATATGGAATATTTGGAGTTTTATTTTCTGAGTTTTCTGAGTTACTTTGATAAAGGAATGTTCTGGGAACCTGGTGTACAATATGTAGAAAATGTTTGATGGTTTTTATTTAACCTCTTGAATCTAGGGGGCACTATTTTAATTTTTGAAGAGAAAAAAAAATATTACTAAAAAATATAAATTTTCATGAAATCACAAGTGCAATATAGCAAAACACAGCTTAGCCTTTAATTAATCCACCTGTCGTCTCAGATTTAGAAATTATGCTTTACAGCGAAAGCAATCCAAGCGTTTGTGTAAGTTTATTGATAGCACAGCATAGCATTATGTACACTTAGCATCAGGAAGCTTGGTCACGAAAATCAGAAAAACAATCAACTTAACCATTTACCTTTGATGATCTTCGGAATTTTTCACTCACGAGACTCCCAGTTACACAACAAATGTTCCTTTTGTTCCATAAAGATTATTTTTATACCCAAAATACCTCGATTTGTTTGTCGCGTTGTTCAGAAAATCATAGGAAAGAGAGGTCACGACAACGCAGACGGAAATTCCAAATAGTCTCCATAATGTCCACAGAAACATGTCAAATATTTTTGTTTGAATCATTCCTCAGGTTGTTTTTAAAATATATATTTGATAATATATCAACCGAGTGTGTAGGTTTTTCAATAACACCGGGTGGAACAATGGCCGCTTTACTGTAGCGCAAAAACTCACTCTGAGAGCCCCCACCTATCCACTTACGCTATGTGATCTTTCATGCTCATTTAAAAAAATAAAATCCTGAAACCTTAGGGAAGCCATAGCAAAAGGAATCTGGTTGATATCCCTTTAAATGGAGGATAGGCATGCTTAGGAACAGAAGGGTTTCAAAATAAGAGGCACTTCCTGATTGGATTTTCCTCAGGGTTTCGCCTGCAATATCAGCTCTGTTATACTCACAGACAATATTTTGACAGTTTTTGAAAATGTAGAGAGTTTTCTATCCTAATCTGTCAATTATATGAATATTCTAGTTTCTGGGGCTGAGAAATAGGCAGTTTATTCGTTTTAGCATCTGAGAAAGGTTAGGCCATGTCCCATCCGGCCCCAACACTTTGCATCTGAGAAATAGGCCGTGTACTTTGGGAACGTTATTTTTCCAAACATAAAAATAGTGCCCCCTAGCTTCAAGAGGTTTAAGGTAATTTATAATACTGATTTTAAGGTGGCTTAAGTAATGTTTAGAAATCTAGCAAAGTTTAATTTTGCTTTAAGTAGTCAGCTGTTGTTGTATGCAGTGTAAGAAATGCAACACAACAAGACGGTGAAATTGATATAATAGTATTATTATATTTTGTTGTTGAACAAGGTTATAAAGTTTGCAAGAATAAGTTTAATAATGGTAGACGTATGTTAAGTATTTAGGACATATTCTGAGCAAACAGGATAGGGACATATGACATCTGTGGTGATCCGGAATCATTGAGAGTGTCGAGATAAACTATGTAATAATTTTAGAGATTACTACCACAGACCTGTTGATTTTTCTAAAATCCATGAGTTCAGACAGGGAGACAGTGAGACATTTATTCAATATTTGGAAACAACCCATATTTGATACTGACTGTTATAAGAAAGAGAGACAGACAGATAGAAGGAAGGAAGGGCAGACGGAGAAGTCCTCCCCGCACTGCTGAGACCTTGATGGTTGGGGAGTAGCACGAGGAAAGAAGATAGAAGTGACACAGAATGGGTAGATAATAGTTACTGAGTGGAAAAAAAAGCTTATTTGGTTTCAGGAACTAAGGTGTTAGACACTGAACCATTGCCCAGTAATTATTGTGCACAGCAGGCTGAAATAGTAGCATTGACTAGAGCCTGTGAAATAAGAATGGAGAGAAATGTTACGATTTACACAGACAGTACATAGGCATTTACTACCATACAAAGCAGCACAGATAAATCTTTAAAAAGACAAGACACTTGACAGAGTATTGTTACAGGATAGCCAAGAAAGAACGTCCCAGGGAGAATTGGACATGTGGAAAATGAAAGAGGTGATCCTACAAGATAATGTCAGACATAAGGATAATTTACTGATCTTACCTAAAGTCATTGTTTAGATATGCGCCAATGTTGATACATGAGCAGAGCCAAGCAGGTTAGGACACACTTTGTGGCTTATTGGATAATGAACTACTTTAAAAAAAAATATATATATAGTAAATGGGTAGAAGCATTCCCAACTTACTTGGTGGACATGATTATGGTAGCTAAAATATTAGGTCCAGATATTATCCCTAGAGTTGGTTTACTAGGATCTATTTCTTTAAATAATGGAAGACAGTTTAGCTAATCAGGTAGAACAAATAGAAGGCCAGAGTTAGGAACCAGAACAGGTAGACATAGAAGTTGAAGATATACTAGCAGAATACATGAGAAGACTGTTTGTTAACCATACCCGTATGTCCAAGATTGAATGCCCAAAAGGAGAACTACAGAAGGAGATTATGCACAAGATTGGGCCAGGAGACTGGGTCTGGGTCCAATCACTAAAGAAAATGGTCTGGAAGCAGCCACGGTGGGAGGGGCCATACCAAGTACAAGTGACTGCCTTTGCGGTGAGAATAGCTGAAAGAGCTACCTGGGTTCATATCCCAAACAATCACAGAGTTAGGAGAAGAACCGAATACCAATAAGGTTCGGGAGGGTTAACTCTCTAACTAAGATTCCCTAACCTGCCCTATCCTCCCTGTGTGTGTTCATAGAAGTGAAAGTATGGGTTGGCCTCTAGCTAATGATATGTTCCCCGGGAAGGGGTGGGGCTTTACAGGAGTGCTGATCGGTCTGAGCTATTTGATTGTGGGAGCCATATTCCTAATACACCATGACCCACCCGAGAAGGCAGAAGGGGGTAACTTGACCCATAGTGTAGAAGATGAGGATTTTGTATTATCCAAGCATGAAAGGTCACTTGAACTGGATAGAAAGGAAGTGAGAGTTGAGCTAGGGAAGGATGTCTCAGTCGAGCTCTATGTAGACCAAATGGGGTGTCTGACCTCTTGGCAGTACAGAACTATGGGCCTTTATGGAAGATATCTGTGCAGGTCCCTGTGTAATTCATGGAAGCAGGTCATAGCTCACACAGAGAGGGAGGGCTATGTAAACACCAAGACTCTCAGCATGTAAACAGATGGAGTATAGTAAAGGTGAGGGTTTTTGACTGTAATCCGGAGCAAGGGAAGTATTGCATAAAGGTACGAATTACTATAAAAAACGTAAAGAAAGAGGATCTTGGGTTATGGTATGTTGGTTCTGACCAGGTTTCGGTCGACACTATAGTACCATTCCGGGTAGCAGAGGTTAGAGCCGGTGATAGTTCTACGGCCAGTCAGAGTCCAAGCAGTCCCTCTAACAAAACGGATATTACCAGTGTAGTCATCCAGGGCCAAGGACCGGTGCGGATAGTTATGACGAAAGACCTTAAGGAAGTGATTGAGTTGGAGACTGGGTTTGGGGATTCCAACCTATGGTTGGAATGGGTTCAGTAGACGGCCAGATCAGTATCTAAAGAAGAATGTTATTCCCTCGGTCACAGACAAACCTCAGTTGGCAACCGTCCCCTTTCCACCCGATGGAATTAATTCACCCCAGGGAATAGCCTGTATGGTAAAGTTGATCATGAAGGCAGGGAAGCCAGACAATGACAGTTGCACTGATCTGCATTATCTGTATCCCCATGTATCCATTACATCCAGACTTCCCCCTTTCACAGTTGCAGGAGGAAACTATTATTGTATGGCTCGATACAACACACATGGACGGGACATAAGAACATGCCATAGGACAGGGAATGTTAGAACAGACGAGACAATGAGGGACCTGACTGGGTGGTTGAGTTCTGAGGACTTTAGTAAGATGAAAAGGCCTAGAGCAGATGTCTGGTGGTTGTGTGGAGGTATGAAGCTGTGGCCTAAAGTCTCTGGGATATGTGGGACGGTAGCGTCCCACTTGGCCGAAAGCCAGAGAAAATGCAGAGCGCCAAATTCAAATAAATTCCTGTAAAAATCAAAATTCATGAAATCACACATGTAAGATACTAAATTAAAGCTACATGTGTTGAGAATCCAGCCAACATGTCAGATTTCAAATATGCTTTTCGGCGAAAGCAAACGACGCTATTATCTGAGTATAGCACCTCCGTAAACAAAAGAGAGAAAACATATTTCAACCCTGCAGGCACGACACAAAACGCAGAAATAAAAATATAAATCATTCCTTACCTTTGACAAGCTTCTTCTGTTGGCACTCCAATATGTCCCATAAACATCACAAATGGTCTTTCGTTCGATTAAATCCATCCATATATATCCAAAATGTCCATTTATTTGGCGCGTTTGATCCAGAAAAACACCGGTTCCAACTTGCGCAACGTGACTACAAAATGTCTCAAGAGTTACCCTTTAAACTTTTCCAAAACATTTCAAACTACTTTTGTAATACAACTTTAGGTATTTAAAAAAAGTAAATAATTGATAAAATTGAAGACAGGATGATCTGTGTTCAATACAGGGGAAAAAAACTGACACTAGCTTTCTGGTCAAGCACCTCTATCTAACAGTACACATGTAGTGACCCTCGTTTTGAATAGGGCTACTTCTTCATTACACAAAGGAAAAATCTCAACCAATTTCTAGAGACTGGTGACATCCAGTGCAAGCAAGTCCCTTAGAAATCTGGATTCCCAATGAAACCTCATGTAAAAGGGAATGACCTCAAAAAAATCAAATCTGAATGGTTTGTTATCGGGGTTTCACCTGCTACATAAGTTCTGTTATACTCACAGACATGATTCAAACAGTTTTAGAAACTTCAGAGTGTTTTCCATCCAACTCTACTAATGATTTGCATATCGTATCTTCTGGGGATGAGTAGCAGGCAGTTGAATTTGGACATGCTTTTCATCCAAAATTCCGAATGCTGCCCCCTACCCTAGAGAAGTTTTAACAGACAAGGAACTGTGGCATTCAACTTGTAACCACTGTGGAACTGATAACAGGGAAGGAGGTCTCCCCACCCATGGAGGGGAGAAACCGTTAAATCAAATCAAATCAAATCAAATGTATTTATATAGCCCTTCGTACATCAGCTGATATCTCAAAGTGCTGTACAGAAACCCAGCCTAAAACCCCAAACAGCAAGCAATGCAGGTGTAGAAGCACGGTGGCTAGGAAAAACTCCCTAGAAAGGCCAAAACCTAGGAAGAAACCTAGAGAGGAACCAGGCTATGTGGGGTGGCCAGTCCTCTTCTGGCTGTGCCGGGTGGAGATTATAACAGAACATGGCCAAGATGTTAAAATGTTCATAAATGACCAGCATGGTCGAATAATAATAAGGCAGAACAGTTGAAACTGGAGCAGCAGTCCTAACAACAACCAACACAGGATATCACCCTCATCTCTATCTGAGCAACTGAACACTGGAGATATCATGGCAACCATGTCCCACAGATAGAATTTAGCATAGTTTTGTTTGATAAAATACATTTTTATATTCAAATGTAGGAACTGGGTTCTATAGTCTGAACCCCTGCTGTCTCTGGCTCAACACCCACCCTGGCTGACCATCTAGATGTGTGAAAGTTAGTGTATAAACTAATGATCCATTATGCATGACATTCCTGGGAGTGTTTAAACTTAAATTTGTATTACCATATCCTTTTTGTATGTTCTCTTGGTTCTCAATCTTGATCCTGGGCACCCAAAGGGGTGCAGTTTGTTGTCTTTGCCAGAGCACTACACACCCGATTCAAATCATCAAAGTCTGATGAGGAGTTGTTGATTTCAATCATGTGTGTAGTGCTAGGGCAACAAACGTGCACCCCTTTGGACCAGGATTGAGAACCACTGCTCTATAGTTATGTACTTGAAAATGTATCAACTTGGCACATTTGGGGAGACATGATACAACATTTTGTCCAGTACTGCAATGCTTCACTGGATCAATCTGAAACTTTGCACACACTGCTTCCTTTGCTGGAAAAAAATAACAGTTTATCAGAATTGTTAAACCTCAAACAATAAAGCTGCATAATCAATTGTTTTTTTCTAGAGCAATTCTTCATATATTTTGTCTAGTTAAGAGTTTTGTTTTTGAAGGATTCTTTGTTAGGTTTGATAATGTACACTTGTTTATTCATTAGCTATCTAGCTAGCTAACGTTAGCTTGCTAACTGAGCAAGGCAGTCACAAACACTCTTCATATGAAACAAAAGGGTTGGTGAGTGAAGCCTATTGCTAGCGAATCATGGTAACCATTTAGATGGTTAAACGATAGCCATCTAGTTTTCTGTGACCATCTGACTAGTATCAAGGTCTTTCTACAATACCATCAAAGCTAGCTAACATTGACTTGAAAATAAAGCAACACACATGGACATGCATTGCCAACAAATGCTACCTTCTGGTTTGGAGAATTTTAACAAGGCTCAGTGTTTGACAACTTCACAATCTTTTCTGTGTTAACATAAAAGAGATTGACTGCCGACACTGTTCGGAAGTGCTAAATACTAATTGGGAGGCAAACATTTGACAATCCTACCGGTTTGTCTGAGCTATAACGGATATTACCATCTCTGTCAAAATTTCTGTACATGAAACTGCTCAAATGTGAGGTGCAGTACAGGAGCTATAGGAGGATGGGCTCATTTTAATGGCTGGAATGAAATTGTTGGAACAGAGTTCCCATTATGTGTGATATGTTTGACTCCGTTCCATTGATTCCATTCCAGCCATTACAATGAGCTCCTCCCACCAGCCTCCTCTGGTGTGGTGCTCAACGTAAAACGTAAACTGCATTTTGGAACCTTCTGCATTGGCCTACCGGCGTATGCACATTCATGCACTAAAACAACAACTCCTGTTAAAAAACAATTGGCTCAGTACAGAATGGGTGGGTAGAGTTCACTCTTTAAAACTGTCAGATTGGTCCATGATGTGGGAACTCCACCTCCAGCACACCAGTTGACTGAAATCCAGAGCACCTAATCGCAATTGGGAAATTGAACCAATGGAAATGAAGTTAATTGGCTGACAGCTGTACATAATTAGCCAGCCAGGTTAGAAGGGTCTAGGATTCCTTTATAAGGTGCAACCAAAACAGCTGTTAGACATAGCAACAGGGATATTCTGGCAGTGTGTCTGGCTAGCATTAGTGCTGAATACGGTTGTGGTTTTGCTCACTAAAATGGCTGTGACTTTTGGACTCAATTTGAGGTTAGTTTTTCAACGTATTTGTTTGGTTGGTTTACCTTTTCTTGAAGTTCTCACTGGTTGTTCTGTGTTTAACTGTGTGAATTTTGTAGTGTTTCTTGGTTTTGTTGCCTGCTAATTGGAGGGATAAAGTGTTTTCCACTTCAAGGTGCGTTTTTGGTTTACACTACTTCAGTTCAAATCCGTCTCGTTCCAATAGCTTAAGGCTGGTGTTTTACCATAATGTTTTGTTTCCTAGGTGATGCATGCACTGCATGCACTGGACCTGAACCAACTGGATCCCAAGCAAGTGTGGTGTCTGTTCCAAATGCTAAAGCTACTGGCTACAATACCCTGGCAAGTGTGACGCAGGGTCCAAATGACAACCATACCTCGGCAGAAGTAGCTGGCCCCCGCGCCTCAGCTGGAGCAACAGCCAACCAAGAAGCCGCCCGCACCTCAGCTGAAGCAACTGCCAACCATACCTCTGCAGAAGCGGCCGCCGGCCCCCGAGCCTCTGCGGAAGCGGCCCGTGCCTCAGCTGAAGCAACTGCGAACCATGCCTCAGCAGAAGCGGCTGGCCCCCGCGCCTCAGCAGAAGCGGCTGGCCCCCATGCCTCAGCTGAAGCAACTGCCAACCAAGAAGCGGCCCGCACCTCAGCTGAAGCAACTGCCAACCAAGAAGCAGCCCGCGCCTCAGCTGAAGCAACTGCCAACCATACCTCGGCAGAAGCGGCTGGCCCCCACGCCTCAGCTGAAGCAACTGCCAACCATACCTCGGCAGAAGCGGCTGGCCCCCACGCCTCAGCTGAAGCAACTGCCAAACATTCCTCAGCAGAAGCGGCCGCCGGCTCCCGTGCCTCTGCGGAAGCGGCCCGTGCCTCAGCTGAAGCAACTGCCAACCATGCCTCAGCAGAAGCGGCTGGCCCCCACGCCTCAGCTGGAGCAACTGTCAAACATTCCCCAGCAGAAGCGGCCGCCGGCTCCCGTGCCTCTGTTGCAGCGACGGCCGGCCTTGAACAAACGGCCCGACCCCTCAACAAGCTAGATAGGGAGATCATAATTTGGTTTGCCCAACTCCTTAATCGTCTTTCCCCTGTTACTGTGCCTCCATTTGAAGAAAAGGGCAAAGGTAACTGAGGTGAGGAATTGTACAAATTAATGTAATTGTTTGAAATGAGGATCTCCTTCACTTGTGCATCGTTATGTAAATTGTTTACAGGGGTGAACACTACAATGGTATGAATTGTTTTTATAACTATACGACTAGAATGTACTTCTGTTTTGGACAATATTGCTGACACTTAGGTTGTACGGTTATGATTTTGATGTGTCCTGGTGTTCCTGCTACTCTTACATGATTTGTTCAATAAACAATTTGACTTCCAAAATGCTGTGTCTTTCAAATGTGGGCTTCTGTTTACCATATGTTTGCTGATTAGGGACAGACTTGGTCTGGAGGAAAAGGGATTGTGGATTATACCACTTGTGGAAACCGATTGTTTTTTTTTTTGTGTTCCTTTGTTTCTGGTAGTTGAGGAAAGGTTGACTGCATTTCTTGTTTTAATTCTTCATTGTTTGCATAGTCAACATACACCACTTATGCCACCAGGGGTCTTTTCACAGTCCCCAAATCCAGAACAAATTAAACGCACAGTATTATATTGAGCCATGTTTGGATTAAACTCCATTCCACAGCGCAAGAGCACAGCAAACTGGGTTTAAAAAGAAAAAAGCAGCACAATGCCTCTCCCCCACTGGTTGTGTGTATCAGATGCACAAACACACTTGAAGCATTAACATATGTAAATTGCGTTTATTTTTGTCAGACCCCAATAAGCCTAGCTTTCGCCATTGACATCGGCTAATGGGGATCCCAAAATATATATTCAAGTACCTTTAAGCATTTGAAAAGCTGAAATAAATTACAAGACTTTTCCACACAGGTCTGGACACTGGGTGTAAATGATATAGTGAAATGCTTCCTTGCAAGCTCTTTCCTCAACAATACAGAATCAATATGAAAGAAACAGGACAGAGGGAGTGACTGCAAATCATAGCACAGTCCATTTATGTGTTCCAATGGTACGAAGCATCTCCAATCCAAAATCAAATCTAGAACGCTTCCTATTTTGCAACAAAGCATCCCTCATGCTGCTAAACAAACTCTTAAAACTGACTCCACCAATCATTGACTTCGGCGATATCATTTACAAAATAGCCTCAAACTCTAAACAAATTGAATGCAGTCTATCACAGTGCCATCTGTTTTGTCACCAAAGCCCCATCTACTTCCCAACACTGCGAACTGTACTTTCTCGTTGGCTGGCCCTCGCTTCATACTCGTCGCTAAACCCACTGGGTCCAGGTCATCTACAAGTCTTTGCTAGGTAAGCCCCGCCTTATGTCAGTTCACTGGTCAACATAGCAGCAGGTATATTTCACTGGTAACCCCCAAAGCCAATTCCACCTTTGGCCGCCTTTCATTCCAGTTCTCTGCTGCCAATGACTGGAACGAACTGCAAAAATCACTGAAGCTGGAGACCCTTATCTCCCTCACTAACTTAAAGCACCAGCTGTCAGTGCAGCTCACAGATCATTGCACCTGTACATAGCCCATCTGTAAATAACCCATCAATCTACCTCAGCCCCATACTGTATTAATTAATTTATTTTGCTCCTTTGCACCCCAGTATCTCTACTTGCACATTCATCTTCTGCACATCTATCTCTCCAGTGTTTAATTGCTATATCGTAATTACCTCGCCACTATGGCCTATTTTATTGCCTTTACCTCCCTTATCTTTCCTCATTTGCACACACTGTATATATTTTACTGTATTTTCTCTACTGTATTATTCTGGTATGTTTGTTTATTCCATGTGTAACTCTGTGTTGTTGTATGTGTCGAACTGCTTTGCTTTATCTTGGCCAGGTCTCAGTTGTAAATGAGAACTTGTTCCCAACCAGCCTACCTGGTTAAATAAAGGTTTAATAAAAATAAAAATAAATTAAACTACGCTACTGATCTGACTGCACTTGTTATGTTAATGGATTTTAGGCTCAGCTAGATTAATCATTATGTCTAGGGGTCTTAGACCTAGCTAGATTAATCATTATGACAAGGGGTCTTAGACCTAGCTAGATTAATCATTGTGACAAGGGGTCTTAGACCTAGCTAGATTAATCATTGTGACAAGGGGTCTTAGTTAACCTGTTACTCCTACCCCCTACTTTTTCGAACATTCTGTTAAAAATCGCGCAACATTTCAGCGCCCTGCTACTCATGCCAGGAATATAGTATATGCATATGATTAGTATGTGTGGATAGAAAACACTCAGACGTTTAGAAAACTGGTTAAATCACGGCTGTGACTATAACAGAACGTGCGTTTCATTGAAAAGCGCAGGAAAATCTGATCACTGAAAATGGGAAAATATATCCATGCGCCACTAGAACCCATTGTTGAATGTGAACCACATTAAATGGGGCCGAGGTTGCAAAACCTACAGCTTCCACACGATGTCAACAGTCTTGTCATTTGCCTACGATTTGTTTCTTGGTCAAACAGACACAAGGCAGCGCATTTCTTCCGGTCTCCAACCGGATATTTTGGTTGAGATTTACCCGGACATTATTTCCAGACGTACAGCTATAGAATATACATCGCCTCGTGATCAATTTGATAGATTATTAACGTTTACTAATACCTAAAGTTGCATTACAAAAGTATTTCGAAGTGTTTTGTGAAAGTTTATCGTCAACTTTTTTAATTTAAAAAAATGACGTTGCGTTAAAAAACAATGTTTTTTTCCTTGATCACACAGTCTTCATAGATCGATATCTAGGCTATATATGGACCGATTTAAACGGAAAAAAGACCAAATAGTGATGTTTATGGGACATCTAGGAGTGCCAACAAAGAAGATTGTCAAAGGTAATGAATGTTTTATATTTTATTTGTGCGTTTTGTGTAGCGCCGACTATGCTAATTATTTTGTTTACATCCCCTGCGGGTCTTTTGGGGTGTTACATTCTATCAGATAATAGCTTCTCATGCTTTCGCCGAAAAGCATTTTAAAAATCTGACTTGTTGGCTGGATTCACAACGAGTGTAGCTTTAATTCAGTACCCTGCATGTGTATTTTAATGAACGTTTGAGTTTTAACGAGTGCTGTTAGCATTTAGCGTAGAGCATTTGCATTTTCAGATGTCTAGATGGGACGCCTGCGTGTCGGGTAGGAGTAAGAGGTTAAACTTCTTATGGCTGGGGGGCAGTATTGAGTAGCTTGGATGAATAAGGGGCCCAGAGTAAACTGCCTGCTACTCGGGCCCAGAAGCTAAGATATGCATATTATTAGTATATTTGGATAGAAAACACTCTGAAGTTTGATTTCTGTGAGTATAACGATGTCTGTGAGTATAACATAACTCATATGGCAGGAAAAAACCTGAGAAAAAATCCATCCAGGATGTGGGAAATCTGAGGTTTGTAGTTTTTCAACTCATTGCCTGAATATACAGTGTCTATGGGGTCATATTGCACTTCCTAAGGCTTCCACTAGATGTCAACAGTCTTTAGAACCTTGTTTCAGGCTTTCAGGCTTCTACTGTGAAGGGGGAGACAAAAATAGTTACTTCAATCAGGTGTCTGCCATGAGCTGATCACGCGCGCTCCCGTGAGAGGTAGCTGCGTTCCAATGAATTTTTAAAGGAATTCTCCAGTTGGAACATTATTGAAGATTTATGTTAAAAACATCCTAAAGATTGATTCTATACATTGTTTGGCTTATTTCTACGGACTGTTAACCTCTTGAATCTTGGGGGCACTATTTTCATTTTTGGAAAAATAACGTCCCCAAAGTTAACGGCTATTTTGTCAAGATGCTAGAATATGCATATAATGGACGGCTTAGGATAGAAAACACTCTAAAGTTTCCAAAACTGTAAAAATATTGTCTGAGTATAACAGAACTGATATTGCAGGCGAAAGCCTGAGAAAAATCCAATCAGGAAGGGACTCTTATTTAGAAAGCTCTGCGTTCCTATGCGTCCCTATTGAGTAGTGGATGAGATATCAACCAGATTCCTTTTTCTATTGTTTCCCTAATGTGTCTAGTGTCACAATACATATTTTCAGGCTTTTATTTTAAAAAATGAACGTCAACATTGCGTCAGTGGTCAGCTGAAGTCTCTCAGAGTGTTTTGTGCGTAAAGGACAAATGCGGCCATTTTTTCTCTCTATCCTACTAAGAAGCCACCAGTCCCGGTTGATATATTATCGAATAGATATTTGAAAAACACCTTGAGGATTGATTATAAACAGCGTTTGCCATTCTGTCGATATTATTAAGATAATTTGGAATATTTTTCGGCATTGTAGTGACCGCAATTTCCGGTCCATTTCTCAGCCAAGCATGAAGAACAAACGAAGCTATTTCGCATACAAAAATAATATTTTGGGAAAAAAGGAACATTTGCTATCTAACTGGCAGTCTCGTGAGTGAAAACATCCGAAGCTCAACAAAAGTAAACAATTTAATTTGATTGCTTTTCTGATTTTCGTGACCAGGTTGCCTGCTGCTAGCTAGGCATAATGCTATGCCAGGCTATCGATAAACTTACACAAATGCTTGTCTTGCATTGGCTGTAAAGCATATTTTCAAAATATGAGATGACATGGTGATTAACAAAAGGCTAAGCTGTGTTTCAATATATATCACTTGTGATTTCATGAATAGGAATATTTTCTAGTAATATTTATGTCGGTTGCGTTATGCTAATTAGTGTCAGTTGATGATTACGCTCCCGGACCCGGGATGGGTAGTATCAAGAAGTTTTAAGGAACTTTTTGACTTTTCGTCTGGACCTAGTGATCACGCCTCATGAATTTGGATTTGTGAACTAAATGCACGAACAACAAGGATGTATTTGGACATAAATGATGGACTTCATCGAAGAAAACAAACATTTATTGTGGAACTGGGATTCCTGGGAGTGCATTCTGATTAAGACCATCAAAGGTAAGTGAATATTTATAATGCTTTTTCTGACTTCTGTTGACTCCACAACATGGCGGATATCTGTCTGGCTTGTTTTCGTGTCTTAGCGCTGTACTCAGATTATTGCATGGTGTGTTTCTCCGTAAAGTTTTTATGAAATCTGACACGACGGTTGCATTAAAGGAGAAGTGGATCCATGATTCCATGTATAACACTTGTATCTTTATCAATGTTTATTCGAAGTATTTCTGTACATGTTGCTCTCTGCAAAATCACCGGATGTTTTGGAAGCAAAACATTACTGAACATAACGCACCAATGTAAACTGAGATTTTTGAATATACATATGAACTTTATCAAACAAAACATACATGTATTGTGTAACATGAAGTCCTATGAGTATCATCTTGTGAAGATCATCAAAGGTTAGTGATTAATTTTCTCTCTATTTCTGCTTTTTGTGACTCCTCTCTTTGGCTGAAAAGATGGCTGTGTTTTTCTGTGACTAGGCACTCACCGAACATAATCGTTTGGTGTGCTTTCGTCGTGAAGCATTTTTGAAATCGGACACTGTGGTGGGATTAACGTAGGTATTCCTCTTGTCCAGATGGGTTAAGGCAGTGTGATTGCGATTGCGTCGTCTGTGGACATATTGGGGCGGTAAGCAAATTGGAGTGGGTCTAGGGTGTCATGTAGGGTGGAGGTGATATGGTCCTTGACTTGTTTCTCAAAGCACTTCATGATGACGGAAGCGAGTGCTACACGGGGGTAGTCATTTAGCTCAGTTACCTTAGCTTTTTTTGGAACAGGAACAATCGTGGCCCTCTTGAAGCATGTGGGAACAGCAGACTGGGATAAGGGTTGATTGAATATGTCCGTAAACATACCAGCCAGCTGGTCTGCGCATGCTCTGAGCACGCGGCCAGGGATGCCGTCTGGGCCTGCAGCGTTGCGAGGGTTAACATGTTTAAATGTTTTACTCACGTTGGCTGCAGTGGAGAGCCCGTTTTGGTAGCGGGCCGTGTCAGTGACACTGTATTGTTCTCAAAGCGAGCAAAGAGGTTGTTTAGTCTGTCTGGGAGCAAGACATCGTGGTCCGCGATTGGTCTGGTTTTTCTTCTGTAGTCCGTGATTGACTGTAGACCCTGCCTAATACCTCTCGTGTCTGACCCATTGAATTGCGAATCCACTTTGTCTCTATACTGACACTTAGCTTGTTTGATTGAATTGCGTAGGGATTCATTGTTTGTATTCGGTCATGTTTCCGGTCACCTTGCCCTGATTAAAACAATTGGATTGGAACAAGTCATATGAAATCCATAGATTTCCTTATATGAACTATCACAGAGTAAATTTGATAAATGTTGCATGTTGTGTTTATAGTTTTTCAGTGTACAGTACCAGTCAAAAGTTTGGACACACCTACTCATTCAGGGTTTTTCTTTATTATTACTGTTTTCTATATTGTAGAATAATAGAAGACATGAAATAACACATATGGAATAATGTAGTAACCAAAACGGTGTTAATCAATTCTAAATATATTTTATATGAGATTCTTCAAAGTTGCCACCCTTTGCCTTGATGACAGCTTTGCACACTCTTGGCATTCTCTCAACCAGCTTCACCTGGAATGCTTTTCCAACAGTCTTGAAGGAGTTCCCACATATGCTGAGCACTTGTTGGCTGCTATTCCTTCACTCTGCGGTCCAACTCATCCCAAACCATCTCAATTGGGTTGAGGTCAGCTATTGCAGTACTCCATCAATCTCCTTGGTCAAATAGCCCTTACACAGCCTGGAGGTGTGTTTTGGGTCATTGTCCTGTTGAAAAACAAATTATAGTTTGACTAAGCGCAAACCAGAAGGGATGGCATATCGCTGCAGAATGCTGTGGACTCATTTGGGCTCATCAAACCAAAGGACACATTTCCACCAGCCTAATGTCCATTGCTCATGTTTCTTGGCCCAAGCAAGTCTCTTCTTACTATTGGTGTCCTTATAGTAGTTTAAAAAAAACTTCTCTAGGGTAGGGGGCAGCATTCATAATTTTAGATGAAAAGCTTGCCCAAATTAAACTGCCTGCTACTCAGGCCCAGAAGCTAAGATATGCATATTATTAGTAGATTTGGATAGAAAACACTCTGAAGTGTCTAACCCTGTCTGAAACATGTATGTGAGTATAACATAACTTATTTGGCAGGCGAAACCCCAAGGTCAAACCATTCAGATTTTTTTTTTAGGTCACTCTCTTTTCAATGGGTTTAATCGGGAATCCAGATTTCTAAGCGACTTTCTTCCAGTTCCTATCGCTTCCACTGGATGTCAATAGTCTTTAGAAATTTGTTGCGGTTTTTCCTTTGAGAAATGACGAAGTAGCACTGTTCAGAACGAGGGAAGTGTAATCTTTGTTGGAGGCGCGTGACCTGAAATCTCACAACACATTGTTTTCCTCCGGTATTGAACACAGTATATCCCCTCTTTTGTTTGTTGGTCACGTTATGTCGAGAAATCCACCGGAAATGGCGGTCACGAGCCCTCAGCTGGCCACTTACGCAATGTAGTCATTTACGCTCATTCTTCAACATCAAAATGCTGTAGGGAATATGTAGAAAAAGGAATCTGGTTGATATCCCTTTCATTGGCCAATAGGGGTGCATAGGAACACAACGGTTTCAAAACACGAGTCACTTCCTGATTGGATTTTTCTTAGGCTTTCGCCTGCAATATCAGTTCTGTTAAACTCACAGACAATATTTGGACACTTTTGGAAACTTTAGAGTGTTTTCTATCCTAAGCTGTCAATTGTATGCATATTCTATTATCTGGTCCTGAGAAATAGGCGGTTTACTTTGGGAACGTTATTTTTCCAAACATAAAAATAGTGCCCCCTAGTTTCAAGAGGTTAATAAGTGACTGTTATCGAAACTTGTTAACTTGTTAAACAACCTCTTCCGCGCTGCCCCAAATTCCTAATTAGTTCATTTAAACGTGTTAACAATTAAACATAGTGGATTAAATAAATGACAGTCATCACATAAATGAAATTCACGTCATGACAAAGGATATGTATTGGTGCATTTAAATCAACAAAGGATGTGAGGTTGAGCATCCCACTGCTACTGTTCTAGATGAATGTTAGGAATATGCTACTAGACAAGGTAGTGGTTTTGGTTGGACAGTTGGAAAGTTTGCTGATGTGAGTGTTTTGAGGGAGTCAGAGGTTGACCCGTTTGTGGTCATAAGGGATAGGGGATGTCATAGGGGATGTTCCTCCATGGTTACTCCCAGACCCTGTTGTTGATCTAACCTTGGTAGAGAAAAGGACACATAAGTCAGTGAAACTGGTTGACAATTATATTGATCTATGTCTTTTTACGCTTTTTTACCAATTTTCACAGATGGCTCCAAGGACCCAGATATTGGGCGCACAGGAGCAGGCGTTTACGTTCCTGAAATTGATGTGCAGATATATAGAAGACTAACGGATGAATTGTGAGTATACTCAGTGTAAATGTTGGCGATAATAGTTGCCCTCCAGTGGGTGTTCTACTGGGTAGAGGTGAGGCTAAATGTAAGATCAGAGCCATGTTGATAGATGTGTGGCAGAAGAGATGAGACTAAGCACAAGGACCGGAATTTATATGCCCTCCAAAGAAAGTTCGGTGGAACAAGATTCAAAAGTTAGATTAGGAAGGGAGAGCTGGTGTTTGCTGGTTTGCACTTAGAGCATTGTACATTAACCTCGTCATTACATCTGGTTCGCAAACATGTGGATTGAGTCTGGATTGTATGGTTGATGAAACATTGGACAATGTGTTGTTATATTGTTGTAAGTATGTTGAAGAGAGGTAAAGATTGAAGTGTAGGGTCACTGAGGTTGGACTGGGTTAGGAAGGGATTTGGGGGTTGGTGGAGGGTCTGTTAGAAGTTAGTTAACTGCTTTGTTTGCTTTCTACTGAGCCATTTACTTTATGGTTGTATTCTTATATGTTATTAGTTGTTGCATTGTCGAGAAGGAACCTGCAAGTAAGAATTTTAGTGGATGGTGTACACCATATGTATTCTGTACATACAACTAACACAACTTGAAACATGGAAAACAGATGATGTATGTTTTTGGGATTTTCCATTGACAACATGACTGAGCGCCACAGATTACCGTACACAGTGTGTAGTGGTGCCTGGAGAAGTTTAAACATTTTGGGAGTTTCTACACTTGTAGGATTGCCAAAATTACAGTGACTAAATCAATGGAGGACAGAAAATGACCAACTGGTCTCTAAGCCACTGAATCACATTTCTTGATGCGTCATTACAGACCCGGGTTTAATCCAAGGTTGTGTAACAACTGCCCGTGACCGGGAGGTGCACAATTGGCCCAGCATCGTCCGGGTTAGGGGAAGGTTTGGCCAGGAGGGGGGCTTTACTTGGCTCATTGCACTCTAGCGACTCCTTGTGGTTGACCGGGAACCTGCAGGCTGACTTCAGTCATCAGTTGAACGGTGTTTCCTCCAACGCATTGGTGCAGCTGGCTTCCGGTTAAGAGCGCGGGTGTCAAGAAGTAGTGCGGCTTGGCGGGGTCGTATTTCTGAGGACGCATGTGTCTTAATCATTAATAGCAATTAAATGTATTACAACTATGTTTATATCCACAATTAAATATTACCTCTACTATTGAAACTCGTGTCTATGTCATCGTGTGAGTTAAACTGGATGCCCTGTCAGAATTAAGACTACCTGACAGACTCACCGTTGAACTCGTCATCTTTCTTCTAGCATCAAGAGGTCATAAAACAATATAGAGGTGAGATAGTTATCTATTTAACGACACATGTAAATATTAACATATGCTGTTCATATTAATGCAAAATTACTGTTCTTTGAAAAATATTTGTCACAAAAACAAGCGTAGCTCTGTGAAGTGTCAATGGACCACTGAGCGTACCACAAGCTTTTTATTTTCAAGGCCTTTTACAGTTAATTCAGGCCTTGTCATGTTCATTTTGCTTTTTGAGACCTGTAGAAGCATTTTTTAAATGTTCATGGTTATGCTCTCAAGGTCACACTTTCTTAATATAAAAACAACAACATTGGAAGTACACACAAAAAAATTTAAAATCAGGAGACCGCCTTTAATGTCTGGGAAAATTGTATGAAAATGTGATTTCTTTAGTGTAGTCAACCCTTTAATTCAAGTGAGCAGGCACAGAGTACTGTTTGGTTAGCAGTGTTTCTGTAGCACATGAGATGGAGTTTGCAGAACAAAAGGCCACTTGATTGATGCAAGTAGTCATGATATCATTCTGACGGGTAGGTACTATGTAGCTAGTTAACATTTAATAGAGGAGGTTTTTGGGAAAGCCTTTCCATCTATCAGAAGACAGTTAGGTCTATCATTACTATCTCTATATTTGATCTGTTTCTTAATTGTTTGAAACCTTGACCTCTTTTCTTCATATTATGAGGCATGTCTTACCTTGCTTCAAAGTAGACAAGCCAAAATACTACCATAGAAATGTTGAGGGAAATATTTTATAAACTCATATGTGCTCTTTTGTTGTTCAAATCAACGTTCCTTCAATGTCTAGCATTCATTGTCTGACTGCGGACAGAGTGTGGCTAGGTACTTATTACAGTATGAGTCCATTCCTTATCATGCTAGAACAAAATACATTCCTACTCTGTATGGATGAACCTGATTTTGACTGACAACTTGACTTTGAGCCAATGAGAGAGCACGAACCTCCACGTGGGGGAGTGACAAGAAAAAAAAGAGGGCAATTTTCATCAGAATTGTTCTACCTAAAACCACAACGTTGCATAAAACATTTTTAATTTTCGATATCAAGTCTTTATATATTTTATGTCTAGCTAAGAGTTTTGTGTTTGAAGAATGATTTTTTTTGTTAGGTTTGATAATGTACACCATCTTATTAGTTAGCCACTGAGCAAGTCAGTCACACACACTTCATATGAAACTAATGGTGCGGTGAGCATCTATGTATGCAATTATGGAGAGTGGATGAAATTGTTTCTTCGTCATCTTGCTAGCTACTTATCTAGCTGTGGCCATTTGACTAGTATCAACAAGGTCTTTCTACAACACCAGCACAGCTAGCTAACATTGACTGGACCAAAAAGCAACACAAACGGACATGCAATGCCAACAAACGCTACCTTCTGGTTTGGAATATTTTTAACAAGGCTGAGTGGTTGAAGACGTTACAATCTTTTCTGTGTGAACATAAAAGAGATTGACTGTCGACAATTTTCGGAGGTGTTAAATACTAATCGGCAAGCAAATATTAGACAATCCTACCGGTGTGTCTGAGCTGTAAAGGATTTTACCATCTCTGTCCAAATATCTGTAAATGAAACTGCTCAAATGTGAGGTGCAGTAGAGGAGCTATAGGAGGATGGGCTCATTTTAATGGCTGGAATGGAATTCCTCCTAGAGATTTGAGTCAGTATGTTGACAGCAGCCACTCAATGTTAGTGATGGCTGTTTAACAGTCTGATGGCCTTGAGATAGAAGCTTTGATGCACCTGTACTGACCTCGCCTTCTGGATGATAGTGGGGTGAACAGGTAGTGGCTCGGGTGGTTGTTGTCCTTGATATACTTTATGGCCTTCCTGTAACATCGGGTGGTGTAGGTATCCTGGAGGGCAGGTAGTTTGCCCCGGCGATGCGTTGTGCACACCTCACTACCCTCTGGAGAGCCTTACGGTTGTGGGCGGAGCAGTTGCCGTACCAGGTGGTTATACAGCCCTACCGGCAGATTGTGCATCTGTAAAAGTTTGTGTGTTTTTGGTGACCAGCCGAATTTCTTCAGACTCCTGAGGTTGAAGAGGCGCTGCTGCACCTTCTTCACCACGCTGTCTGTGTGGGCGGACCATTTCAGTTTGTCCGTGATGTGTACGCCGAGGAACTTAAAACTTTCCACCCTCTCCACTACTGTCCCGTCAATGTGGATAGGGGGCTGCTCCCTCTGCTGTTTCCTGAAGTCCACAATCATTTTATTTTCCATGTCACCATGTCCTCCTATAGCTGTTCCCACCAGCCTCCTCTGGTGCGGTGTACATTTTAGAAGGATTTGCATTTTAGAACATTCTGTATAGGTCTACCGCCGTGTACACATTCATGCGCTTAAAATGTGAAGAAATAATAGTTTTTCAACATTTTAAGGTGAACATTCTGATTCGTTCCGTCATCCTTTCCGTCTTATGAATTGATACAGTGTTAATCTCCACTTTACTTATTTGATAAACATCAATGGGGATTAAGAATTGAGTAAATGAAATGTCCACTGAAAACAAAGTGGTACACCTGCGTATATCCTCCATTACACCACTGACTGTACGATTTGAGAAGGGCGCTCCTCCCTCACTGCTTTTGCCCGTTCACATCACCAACCGGTGCAACGCAGCTCAGGTTAGTAAAACTCCCTCAAAGGCTGCATTTATGAAGGCACCCCAATTCTGATATTATTTTCACTAATTAATCTTTTGACCAATCAGCTCTGAAAAAGATCTGATGTGAAAAGATCTGGCATGAAAACATCTGATGTGATTGGTCAAAACCACTGACATCATCAACTGTGTCATCCACTGACATATGATGTGGTTAGCTGATACTTAAAATACCTATCAAGGCAATGTAAGATCTGTCAGACTGAAGTCTGTTTGGAAGCAGCGATAAACTCCATTATTGTCTGTTTCGTACCAGCCACACAGGCTGTGTTTGCACAGGCAGCCCACCTCTGATCCTTTGCCCCACGTTATGGGCAAAATAGATGATCTGATTGGTGAAAAGACCAATTTAGTGGGAAAAACATCAGAATTTGGCAGCTACAGATATATGAACATCTATGAATTTGAATATTCATTCATCAATTGTCTGTTTTTCTGTAAAACGTTTTTTTTTGTCGTACATTCAACTCTGTTGTTCACCATACGTCAACGGATGACTCCTGTTGAAAAACAATTGGCTCAATCTGGAATGGGTGGGTAGAGTTCACTCTTTAAAACCGACAGATTGGTCCATGATGTGTAAACTCCACCCTCCAGCACACCAGCTGCATGAAATCAAGAGCACCTCATCACAATTGGGAAATTGAACCAATTGAAATTAAGTTCATTGGTTGACACCTGTACATAATTAGTCATTCAGGTAAGAAGGGTCTGGGATTCCTTTATGAGGTGCAACCAAAACAGCTGTTAGACATTGCAACAGGGATATTCTGGCAGGGTGTCTGGCTAGCATTAGTTCTGAATACGGTTGTGGTTTAGCTCACTAACATGGCTGTGACGTTTGGACTCTCTTTGAGGTTAGTTTGTCAATGTATTCATCTGGTTGGTTTACCTTGTCTTAAAGTTGTCACTGGTAGTTTGTGTTTAACTGTTTAAATGTTTTGTAGTGTTTCTTGGCTTTGTTGCCTGCTAATTGGAGGGATAAAGTGTTTTACACTTCAAGGTGCGTTTTTGTTTACACTACTTCAGTTAAAATCCGTCTAGTTCCAATAGCTTAAGGCTGGCATTTTACCTTAACACCTTGTTTCCTAGGTGATGCTTATAGGCATCCTGCCTACACTGGACCTGAACCAACTGGATCCCAAGCAAGTGTGGTGTCTGGTCCAAATGCTAAAGCTACTGGCCACAATACCCTGGCAATTGTGATGCAGGGTCCAAATGCCAACCATACCTCTGCAGAAGCTACTGGCCTCCGTGCCTCAGCTGAAGCAACTGCCAACCATGTCTCGTCAGAAGCGGCCGGCCCCCGAGCCTCAGCTGAAGCAACTGCCAACCATGTCTCGTCCGAAGCGGCCCACGCCTCAGCTGAAGCAACTGCCAAACATACCTCTGCAGAAGCGGCCGGCCCCCGCGCCTCAGCTGAAGCAACTGCCAACCATGTCTCGTCCGAAGCGGCCCGCGCCTCGGCAGAAGCAACTGCCAACCGTGCCTCTGCAGAAGCGGCCCGCGCCTCGGCAGAAGCAACTGCCAACCGTACCTCTGCAGAAGCGGCCGGCCCCCGCGCCTCAGCTGAAGCAACTGCCAACCGTACCTCTGCAGAAGCGGCCCGCGCCTCAGCTGAAGCAACTGCCAACCATGTCTCGTCAGAAGCGGCCGGCCCCCGCGCCTCAGCTGAAGCAACTGCCAACCATGTCTCGTCCGAAGCGGCCCGCGCCTCAGCTGAAGCAACTGCCAACCATAACTCTGCAGAAGCGGCCGGCCCCCGCGCCTCAGCTGAAGCAACTGCCAACCGTGCCTCTGCAGAAGCGGCCCGCGCCTCGGCAGAAGCAACTGCCAACCGTACCTCTGCAGAAGCGGCCGGCCCCCGCGCCTCAGCTGAAGCAACTGCCAACCATGTCTCGTCAGAAGCGGCCCGCGCCTCAGCTGAAGCAACTGCCAACCGTACCTCTGCAGAAGCGGCCGGCCCCCGCGCCTCAGCTGAAGCATCTGCCAACCATGTCTCGTCAGAAGCGGCCCGCGCCTCGGCAGAAGCAACTGCCAACCGTGCCTCTGCAGAAGCGGCCCGCGCCTCGGCAGAAGCAACTGCCAACCGTACCTCTGCAGAAGCGGCCGGCCCCGCGCCTCAGCTGAAGCAACTGCCAACCCACCTCTGCAGAAGCGGCCAGCCCCGCGCCTCAGCTGAAGCAACTGCCAACCATGTCTCGTCAGAAGCGGCCGGCCCCGCGCCTCAGCTGAAGCAACTGCCAACCATGTCTCGTCCGAAGCGGCCCGCGCCTCGGCAGAAGCAACTGCCAACCGTGCCTCTGCAGAAGCCCGCGCCTCAGCTGAAGCAACTGCCAACCGTACCTCTGCCCCGCGCCTCAGCTGAAGCAACTGCCAACCATGTCTCGTCAGAAGCGGCCCGCGCCTCGGCAGAAGCAACTGCCAACCGTGCCTCTGCAGAAGCGGCCCGCGCCTCGGCAGAAGCAACTGCCAACCGTACCTTTGCAGAAGCGGCCGGCCCCGCGCCTCAGCTGAAGCAACTGCCAACCATACCTCTGCAGAAGCGGCCCGCGCCTCGGCAGAAGCAACTGCCAACCGTGCCTCTGCAGAGCGGCCCGCGCCTCAGCTGAAGCAACTGCCAACCACCTCTGCAGAAGCGGCCGGCCCCGCGCCTCAGCTGAAGCAACTGCCAACCATGTCTCGTCAGAAGCGGCCCGCGCCTCGGCAGAAGCAACTGCCAACCGTGCCTCTGCAGCTGAAGCAACTGCCAACCGTACCTTTGCAGAAGCGGCCGGCCCCGCGCCTCAGCTGAAGCAACTGCCAACCGTACCTCTGCAGAAGCGGCCGGCCCCCGCGCCTCAGCTGAAGCAACTCCCAACCATGTCTCGTCAGAAGCGGCCGGCCCCCGCGCCTCAGCTGAAGCAACTGCCAACCATGTCTCGTCAACTGCTAAAAATGCATCTGCAGGATCGACGACCGACCTTGAACAGACGGCCCGACCCCTCAACAAGCTAGATAGGGAGATCATAATTTGGTTTGCCCAACTCCTTAATCGTCTTTCCCCTGTTACTGTGCCTCCATTTCAAGAAATGGGCAAAGGTAACTGAGGTGAGGAATTGTGCGCTTGTTTGAAATGAGGATCTCCTTCACTTGTGCATCGTTATGCAAATTGTTTACAGGGGTGAACACTACAATGGTATGAATTGTTTTCAAAACCATACGACTAGAATGTACTTCTGTTTTGGACAATATTGCTGACACTTAGGTTGTACGGCTATGATTTTGATTAGTCCTGGTGTTCCTGCTATTCTTACATGACTTGTTCAATAAACAATTTACTTCCCAAATGCCTTGTCTTTTAAATGTGGTTTTCTCTTCTGCGTACCATGTGTTTGCTGATTAGGGACAGACTGGGTCTGGACGAAAAGGGATTGTGGGTCACACCACTTGTGGAAACAGATTTGTTTTCCTTTGTTTCTGGTAGTTGAGGAAAGGTTGACTGCATTTCTTGTTTTAATTCCTCTTTGTTTGCACAGTCAACATACACACACTTACCCCACCAGGGGTCTTTTCAGTACCCAAATCCAGAAAACTAAATGCACAGTGTTACAAAGAGCCATGTTTGGATGGAACTCCCTTCCATATAACGCAAGAGAAAAGCAAACCGGGTTTAAAAAAACAAAGCAACTGCTCAATGCCTCTCCCCCATGTGACCTACTACTTGTGTGTATTATTAACAGATGCACAAACACACTTAAAGCATTAACATATGTAAATTGCCTAGTTGTCAGACCCCAGTAAGACTAGTTTTCAGCATTGACATCGGCTAATGGGGATCGTAAAAAATATTTTCAACTACCTCTAGCGTTTGAAAAGCTGAAACTACAAAACACATTTCTACCCAGGTCTAACCTCTCTTGTTGGCTGGCCCTCTCTTCATACTCATCGCCAAACCCACTGGCTCCAGTTCATCTAAAAGTCTTTGCTAGGTAAAGCCCCGCCTTATCTCAGTTCACTGTTCACCATAGCAGCACCCAACCGCAGCACACACTGCAGCAGGTATATTTCCCTGGTAACCCCCAAAGCCAATTCCTCCTTTGGCCGCCTTTCATTCCAGTTCTCTGCTGCCAATGACTGGAACGAACTGCAAAAATCACTGAAGCTGGAGACCCTTATCTCCCTCACTAACTTTAAGCACCAGCTGTCAGTGCAGCTCACATATCATTGCACCTGTACATAGCCCATCTGTAAATAACCCATCCATCTACCTCATCCCCATACTGTATTAATTTATTTTGCTCCTTTGTATCTCGACTTGCACATTGATCTTCTGCAAATCTATCACTCCAGTGTTTAATTGCTATATTGTAATTACTTTGCCACTATGGCCTATTTTATTGCCTTACCTCATCATACCTCATTTGCACACACTAAATATATATTTTCTCTACTGTATTATTCTGTATTTTTTGGATGTATAAGGTGCCCAGAGTAAACTGCCTGCTACTTGGGCCCAGAAGCAAAGATATGCATATTATTAGTATATTTGGATAGCAAACACTGAAGTTTCTAACACTTTTTGAATGATGTCTGTGAGTATAGCATAACTCATATGGCAGGCAAAAACCTGAGAACAAATCCAACAAGGAAGAGGGAAATCTGAGGTTTGTAGTTTTTCAACTCATTGCCTATCGAATATACAGTGTCTATGGGCTCATATTGCACTTCCTAAGGCTTCCACTAGATGTCAACGGTCTTTAGAACCTTGTTTCCGGCTTCTACTGTGAAGGGGGAGAGAAGGAGAGCTCTTTCAATCAGAGTCTGCCATGAGCTGATCACATTTCTAAAGACAAAGGAATTCTCCGGTTGGAACATTATTGAAGATTTATGTTAAAAACATCATCGTTTGACATGTTTCTACGGACTGTTAAGGAACTTTTTGACTTTTCATCTGGACCTAGTGATCGCGCCTCATGCATTTGGATTTTTGAACTAAATGCACGAACAACAAGGTGGTATTTGGACATAAATTATTAACTTTATCGAACATAACAAACATTTATTCTGGAACTGGGATTCCTGGGAGTGCATTTTGATGAAGATCATCAAAGGTAAGTGAATATTTATAATGCTATTTATGACTTCTGTTGACTCCACAACATGGTGGGTATCTGTATGGCTTGTTTTTGTGTCTGAGCGCTGTACTCAGATTATTGCATGGTGTGCTTTTTCCGTAAAGTTTTTTTACAAATCTGACACAGCGGTTGCATTAACATTTACATTACATTTAAGTCATTTAGCAGACGCTCTTATCCAGAGCGACTTACAAATTGGTGCATTCACCTTATGACATCCAGTGGAACAGCCACTTTACAATAGTGCATCTAAATCTTTTAAGGGGGGAGAAGGATTACTTTATCCTAGGTATTCCTTAAAGAGGTGGGAGAAGTGGATCTATAATTCCCATAATTCCCCATCTATAATGTGTAACACTTGTATGTATCTCTTATTAATGTTTATTATAAGTATTTCCGTACATTGATGTGGCTCTCTGCAAAACCACAGGATGTTTTGGAAGCAAGATACTACTGAACATTACGTGCCATTGTAAACTGAGTTTTTTGGATATAAATATGAACTTTATCGAACAAAACATACATGTATTGTGTAACATGAAGTCCTATGAGTGTCATCTGATGAAGATCATCAAAGGTTAGTGATTCATTTGATCTCTATTTCTGATTTTTGCGACTCCTCTCTTTGGCTGGAAAAATTGGCTGTGTTTTTCTGTGTTAGGCAATCACCTAACATAATCATTTGGTCTGCTGTCTCTGAAGCTAAGCAGTGTTGGTACTGGTCTCTCACTAGATGGGAGACCAGATGGTGTTGGAAGACCAGTAGAAGGCACCCTTTTTCTTCTGGTCAAAACAAATATCCCAATTTATTGGTGATATTGCACTGTTTAGGGTGCTGTCTTTTGGGTGGGATGTTAAACGGGTGTCCTGACTCTCTGTGGCCATTAAAGATCTCATGGCACTTATCATAAGAGTAGGGGTGTTAAACCTGGTGTCCTGGCTAAATTCCCAATCTGGCTCTCATACCATCATGGCCACTTAATCATCCCCAGTTTACAATCGTCTCATTAATCTCACCTGTAACTATTCACCAGGTCATTGCTTCAAATGAGACATGTGTTCTCAGTCAATTTATGTGGTAAAATAAGGGTTAATAAATAAAATAGTATCTATCTAAAGTACACTGATTTTTGCTAATGTTAGAGTTGCTAATGTTGCTAATGTTAGAGTATCTGTCTAAAGTAGGAGAAGATATAAGATTCTGTGCAGCTCTTTAGAAAAGGATAAATGCAAAAATAACTGTCAAGTAGTAGGTTGCAGTTGACTGGATCAACTGGGTGTCTGTGTGTTTGACTGCAGCTGAATGTGCACTTTTTGGCTCATCAGGCTCTCATACTTATTACTAGGGATTATATGTAAGTATGTACTCTACTCTTTATGCAAAAGGAATCCATGTGTGTGTGTGTGTGTGTATATATATGAGTGAATGTGTGTGTGCACCAGTGGAGGCTCCCCAGAGGAGGAAGGGGAGGACCATCCTACTCAGTGAAATTCATAAAAATAATGAAACATTGAAAAAATTATCCTTTTTAGATAAAACTAATCCTAAATAAATTCACGTCACCGAATAATTGTTTAAAACACAGTGCTTTGCAACACCATATTGTACCCAGAGGACTGCTAGTTTATCTTGACTACAAATACATTGAATACAAAACCTAGGAGGTTCATTGTTCTCACCCCTTCTATAGACTTCACAGTAATTATGACAACTTCCTGAGGACAACCTCCAACCTATCAGAGCTCTTGCAGCATGTTGTCCGCCCAGTCAAAGGATCAGAGAATAAAGCTAGCACTGCAGTGCATAAAATGTGGTGAGTAGTTGACTCAAAGAGAGAGAATGACAAAAGTTTAACAGTTTTGAATATATACATTGCTTTAAAATGACAGAGAAGCACGAGAGCGAGAGAGATCTAGCTATATTTCATTGTATTTATTTCACTTTCACTTGGCTAGCGAATGCAGCTAGCTAGATTAGCCTACTGAAACACCTGGCTCCAACAGAGAGGGATGCTATGTTAGCTAGCTGGCTATGGCTATCCAACACCGGAACTCTTCCAAGTCAAGGTACGCTTTAGGTTTGATAAATGTATTGCCACCGGTGCCCGCCGGTGTAACTGCAAAATGTCTTGCTGACTGTACACTGTACTGCATGATTGTAGTGGGTTTACTAATGCGCTAGTTCTAGTAGCTATGTTAACTATGGTGTACTAACGTTGTTAGCTAATACGGGGACAACAATGTAGGCTGCGGTTAGCGGTTATGATACGAAAGTTTGGCTTAGAATGTTTTTTCTCACCTCGTCACAGCTGATGTGTTGTACACTGAAGTCCACAAGCCAATGGAAAAGGTAAGAGGAGGAGAGTGTGTATATGTGAGAAGGAATTATACAACGAGCAAAATGTTCATGCTGTTTGTACGTGGCTGCAATGAAAGTGAACTGTGTTTGCGTGTTATCGGGAGTGTATTCATTCCGCCAATTCTGTTGAAGAACGTTTCTTAAACGAAAGCAAACGGAGCAAAACAGGATAAACATACCTGAACTCTCGTTTGCAACTATTGTGCTAATGATGACACCCTAGATCACCTGCTAGATACAAGCAAGAGTGTGCAAGGTGGTATTGAATGTGTCACTGTCTGTCACCTTGATTACTGTATTTTTTCTCTCGACCTGTGTACATTTTAAACGTTCATTAGCCTAGCTTGTAGCAACCTCATGACGGGTACAGAAAAATTATATAGAAATTGTATAGAAAAATTATGTATCATGTATTATCCTAAACCTATCGCTGTTACATCGAGCTGGGTGAATGGAATATGAATGACAGTCATCCAATATGCTGTAATAGAAAAAGGTAATGTTCTTAAAAAATATATTGTCTTCCCTAATCTGAAACGTCACCGACCACCACTGGTGTGCACGTAAATGCCTGTCTATTTGTGTGTATGTGAATGTGTGCTTCCTCCATGTCCTCTCCTCCCTCTTCCTCCTCCTCCTTCTATTCTCCTCCTTATCCTCTCCTTATCCTCTCATTCTTCTCCTCCTCCCCTACTATCCAGCTCTACTCCTCCTCTTCTCCCTATCCTACCCCTCCTCCCTCTCCTCCCTTTCCCCCTCTCCTCTCCCCCTCCTCTCCTCTCCTCCCTTTCCTACCTCTCCTCCTCCTCTCTTCCCTCTCCTCCTCCTATCCTTCCTCTCCTCTCTCCTCCCTTTTCTCCCTCTACTCCTCCCTTTCCTCCGCATCTCCTCTCCTCCCTCTTCTCCCCCTTTCCTCCTCTCCTATTCCTCTCTCTCCTCCCTTTCCTCCTCTCTTCTCCTCTCCTCCCTGCATGACTGTAAGTCGATTCTCTCTGGGCATCTATCTCTGTCCTTCTTTCTATTTCCCTCACTCTTTTTATTCCCCCCTTCTCTGTCTCTGTCTGCCTCTTTCTCTCTCACTCTCTCTCTCTCTGTGTCTCTGTCTCCCTCTCAATTAAATTCAAATGGCTTTATTGGCATGGGAAACATGTTTACATTGCCAAAGAAAGTGAAATAGATCTCTCTCTCTCTCTCTCTCTCTCTCTCTCTCTCTCTCTCTCTCTCTCTCTCTCTCTCTCTCTCTCCTCTCTCTCTCTCTCTTCTCTCTCTCTCTCTCTCTCTCTCTCTCTCTCTCTCTCTCTCTCTCTCTCTCTCTCTCTCTCTCTCTCTCTCTCTCTCTCTCTCTCTCTCTCTCTCTCTCTCTCTCTTCCTTCCCCCTTGATATCAGTTCTTGGTAGCTGAGGTCTCAGCCATAGAACTAGAAATAGAATGCCAGAGCTCATCTCATCCTCCTCTGGAAGCAGCTGATACGTAAATAACTCCAGGGCCCGGTTGTCTCCTTTTGTCTGTAATCCAATAATAATCCCTCAAATCACAATGAAGAGGTGTGAGAAGCCCGGATTCAATCTTTTCTGGCCATGGATACCACTGGATGAAGGGGGATGTCGCAGGATGACTAATCTTCTACAGTGAAGGATTATCAATGTCCCTGACTGCATGTTTTGAAATAGGCGGTAATTATTATTTTACTCTAGCGTAAAGTATATTTTTAAGAAAAATAAATAAATAAAAGTAACAAATAATTAAAGAGCAGTCGTAAAATAACAATAGCAAGGCTGTATATACGGGGTACCGATACAGAGTCAATGTGCATAGAGTTATTAGAGTGACTATGCATAGATAATAACAGAGAGTAGCAGCAAAGTAAAAGGGAGAAGGGGGGCAATGCAAATAGTCTGGGTGGCCATTTGATTAGATGTTCAGTAGTCTTATGGCTTGGAGGTAGAAGCTGTTTGGAATAGAATGCGATTTGGGACACAATCAACATCTGGTTTATTTCTGGGTAATTTATTTACAACCCCTTTTTATTTGTTCTCTGACAGCACCTCCACAGACAGCATGTAACACACCCTAGACACTGACAATTAAACAGTTGAATTTGTTTTAATCCAAAGTCTCCAAAGCTTTTTTTTTTCACTTTTTTTTTTTTTTGCTAAATGCAGAGATGAATTAAAGATAATGAATTTGTGGCGGAATTTCTACAAACTATGTGGCAAAGCTGAAAGATCAGCGTCCCCCAAATCTTTGCCTATCCCAAATCCAGAAGTTGCTAATTCCAATCCCAGGTGGGGTCAATTCAAAGTGATCATCTCAATGATAATCATATTATCATTAATTATAGATTTTAACCTATTTTAGCTGAACAGCGTACCACTTATGTTAATAGCCCCATACCATTTAATTAATTTACGAAGAAAAAAAAACATTTCACATATGAAAACTCTTGTGAAATTGCGTGACCACGTGTGAAATAGCGTTTTTCACATTTTGAGCTGTAATGTTCCCAAGTGAAAACAAAAGAGACACACGTGAGGTGTTCTGCTGTATTACTTTAGAGTTCACATGTTAACGTCACCTGTTCACGTGAGGAGAATAACGTGTTTTCAGGTGAATTGCAGAAAACGACGTGAAAATCGAATTTGCACTTTCACATGTGAAAAACATTGCGATGACTTTAAGGGACGCACACACACACACACACACACACACACACACACACACACACACACACACACACACACACACACACACACACACACACACACACACACACACACACACACACACACACACACACACACCAGCCAGGGATTTTAAGATTGAGGTCGTAATGTGATGTGTCGTAATTTCTCCTTCTGGTCCTTCTGTAGCTCAGTTGGTAGAGCATGGCGCTTGTAACGCCAGGGTAGTGGGTTCGATTCCCGGGACCACCCATACGTAGAATGTATGCACACATGACTGTAAGTCGCTTTGGATAAAAGCGTCTGCTAAATGGCATATATATATATCTATATATATATATATTCTCCAAGTCCTGAGGGCGTCTGGAAATCAATGGAGGGGTGGGTATAATCCCACGACTCTGGGTTGGAAGGTTTCGTGTTCCATCCCAGTCGTGGACACAGTTTTTACATTTGGGGGGGGATTTAACCATATCCCAAACCTTAAACCTTGAAATCGGGGTGCCTAAGTTTAACCCCTAAAAATTGACGTTTGGAGCAACTTCAAAACAACGTGGAGGAACGTCTAATTGTGCAGTGAGACTGTGAGAGCTTGTTGTGCACACTCACACACACACTCATACAAACACACACTCACACACACACTCATACAAACACACACTCACACACACACTCATACAAACACACACTCACACACACACACTCATACACACACACTCATACAAACACACACTCACACACACACACTCATACAAACACACACTCACACACACACACTCATACAAACACACACTCACACACACACTCATACAAACACACTCATACAAACACACACTCACACACACACTCATACAAACACACACTCACACACACACTCATACAAACACACACTCACACACACACTCATACAAACACACTCATACAAACACACACTCACACACACACACTCATACAAACACACACTCACACACACACTCATACAAACACACTCATACAAACACACTCATACTCACACACACACACTCATACAAACACACACTCACACACACACTCATACAAACACACACACACACACACACTCATACAAACACACTCATACAAACACACACTCACACACACACACTCATACAAACACACACTCACACACACACTCATACAAACACACTCATACAAACACACACTCACACACACACACTCATACAAACACACACTCACACACACACACTCATACAAACACACACTCACACACACACTCACACTCATACAAACACCTGCTGGAGGTGTATCCAATCCGACACAGCATGGTCTTCTGCATTGCATCAACAGGCAGAGGGACTGACAGTCAGCACCACGTGGCTCTCTACTGTCACGCCATAGAGAGGCTTTTATTCTCTATTTTGGTTAGGCCAGGGTGTGACTAGGGTGGGCATTCTATTCTATTTTATTTTTTTATTTTTTTATTTTACCTTTATTTAACCAGGCAAGTCAGTTAAGAACAAATTCTTATTTTCAATGACGGCCTAGGAACAGTGGGTTAACTGCCTGTTCAGGGTCAGAACGACAGATTTGTACCTTGTCGGCTCGGGAGTTTGAACTTGCAACCTTCCGGTTACTAGTCTAGCGCTCTAACCACTAGGCTACCCTGTTCATTTTCTATGTTTTGTATTTCTCTGTTGTTTGGCCAGGTGTGGTTCTCAATCAGAGGCAGCTGTCTATCGTTGTCTCTGATTGAGAACCATACTTAGGTAGCTTTTTCCCACATGGGCTTTGTGGGTAGTTGATTTCTGTTTAGTGTTTTTCACCTTTCAGGACTTTCGGTTATTTCCCTTTGTTATTTTTGTATTTAAGTGTTCATTTAGTGTCAATAAATTAACATGAACACGTACCATGCTGCACCTTGGTTCTCACCTTCTTCCACCAACAGCCGTTACATCTAATACAACCACAGCCAGTAATAACACACACTCTGGGAGTCACGACTTACCACCTGTCTCTATCTCTCTACCTGGAAATAAACGCCTCACTCCCTCCCACCTCGTTTCTAACCCTTCTGGCCCCAGTGTCCATGGCCACCAGGAGTAGAAGCACACTATTAACACACACACCACACACACACACACACACACACACACATAAACACACACACACACACACACACACACGCCAACAAACACACATACACACTGACACACACACATACACGTACACACATCTCTAAACCCTGGATCACAGGCTCTCTGTCTATCTCTTTTTCTCCTTCCACTCACTGCCGTTTAGAGAACAAGAGACATGCTCGTGTTAAGCCAGGCAGCAAGCAGGTGGCAGGCAGGAGGCAGCAGGCAGGAGGCGGCAGCAAGCAGGCAGGAGGCAGCAGGCAGGAGGCAGCAGGTGGCAGGCGGCAGCAGGTAGGAGGCAATAGGCAGGAGGCAATAGGCAGGAGACAGCAGGCGGGGCAGGATTTAGGAGGCAATCAGGCAGGAGGCAATAGGCAGGAGGCAATAAAGGCAGGAGGCAGGAGGCAGGAGGCAGGAGGCAATAGGCAGGTTAGGAGGCAGGAGGCAGCAGGCAGGCAGCAGGTAGGAGGCAATAGGCAGGAGGCAATAGGCAGGAGGCAATAGGCAGGAGGCAGCAGGCGGCAGCAGGTAGGAGGCAATAGGCAGGAGGCAGCAGGCAGGAGGCAATAGGCAGGAGGCCACAGCAAGCAGGCAGGAGGCAGCAGGCAGGAGGCAACAAGCAGGAGGCAGCAGGCAGGAGGCAGCAGGCAGGAGGCAGCAGGCAGGAGGCAGCAGGCAGGAGGCAGGAGGCAGGAGGCAGGAGGCAGGAGGCAGGAGGCAGGAGGCAGGAGGCAATAGGCAGGTGGCAGGAGGCAGGAGGCAGCAGGCGGCAGCAGGTAAGGCAGGCAGGAGGTAGGCAGGAGGCAGCAGGCAGGAGGCGGCAGCAAGCAGGCAGGAGGCAGCAGGCAGGAGGCAACAAGCAGGAGGCAGCAGGCGGCAGCAGGCAGGAGGCAATAGGCAGGAGGCAATAGGCAGGAGGCAGCAGGTGGCAGGAGGCAATAGGCAGGATGCAGCAGGCAGGAGGCAATAGGCAGGAGACAGCAGCAGCAGGCAGGAGGCAATAGGCAGGAGGCAATAGGCAGGAGGATGGCAGGAGGCAATAGGCAGGAGACAGCAGCAGCAGGCAGGAGGCAATAGGCAGGAGGCAATAGGCAGGAGGCAGCAGGCAGGAGGCAGCAGGTAGCAGGCAGGAGGCAACAGGCAGCAGGCATGAGGCAGGAGGTAGGAGGCGACAGGCAGCAGGCAGGAGGGCAGGAGGCACACTATTAACACACACACACCACACACACACACATATAAACACAGGCACACCAGGCAACTGACATACAGGCAGGACGTACACACATCTCTAAACCCTGGAGGTGGCAGACAGGAGGCAACAGGCAGGAGGCAGCAAGCAGGAAGGAGGCAATAGGCAGGAGGCAATAGGCAGGAGACAGCAGGTGGCAGGAGGCAGCAGGCAGGATGCAGCAGGCAGGAGGCAATAGGCAGGAGGCAGCAGGCAGGAGGCAATAGGCAGGAGGCAGCAGCAGGCAGGAGGCAATAGGCAGGAGACAGCAGGTGGCAGAGGCAATAGGCAGGAGGCAGCAGGCAGGAGGCAATAGGCAGGAGGCAGCAGGTGGCAGGAGGCAATAGGCAGGAGGCAGCAGCAGGCAGGAGGCAATAGGCAGGAGGCAATAGGCAGGAGGCAGCAGGCAATAGGCAGGAGGCAATAGGCAGGAGGCAATAGGCAGGAGGCAGTAGGCAGCAGGCAGGAGGCAATAGGCAGGAGGCAATAGGCAGAAGGCAATAGGCAGGAGGCAGCAGGAGGCAGGCAGGAGGCAACAGGCAGCAGGCAGGAGGCAAAGGCAGGAGGGACAGGCAGCAGGCAGGAGGCAGGAGGCAGGAGGCAACAGGCAGGAGGCAGCAGGTGGCAGGCAGGAGGCAACAGGCAGCAGGCAGGAGGCGACAGGCAGCAGGCATGAGGCAGGAGGCAGGAGGCAACAGGCAGCAGGCATGAGGCAGAAGGCAGGAGGCGACAGGCAGCAGGCATGAGGCAGGAGGCAGGAGGCGACAGGCAGCAGGCAGGAGGCAGCAGGCAGGCAGCAGTCAGGTTGTTACCCAAGGAGAGGTATCAAGGGCTTAGGACACTGCTAATGGAGGAGAGGAGAGGAGAGGAGAGGAGAGGAGAGGAGAAGAGAAGAGAAGAGAAGAGAAGAGAAGAGAAGAGAAGAGAAGAGAAGAGAAGAGAAGAGAAGAGAAGAGAAGAGAAGAGAAGAGAAGAGAAGAGAAGAGAAGAGAAGGAAGGAAGGAAGGAAGGAAGGAAGGAAGGAAGGAAGGAAGGAAGGAAGGAAGGAAGGAAGGAAGGAAGGAAGGAAGGAAGGAAGGAAGGAAGGAAGGAAGGAAGGAAGGAAGGAAGGAAGGAAGGAAGGAAGGAAGGAAGGAAGGAAGGAAGGAAGGAAGGAAGGAAAAGGAAGGAAGGAGTGTCTGGTGTTATGAAATTGACTTGGTAGTTTTGACAGCACACCACAGCTCACTACCACTCCCACACTCCAATCCCCCATGGGGCAGCAACAACCTTGTCCAGATGCTGAGCCTGGTTGATAAAGAGATAGGTACTGAGCCTGGTTGATAAGGACACAGGTGGTGATCCTGGTTGATAAGGACACAGGTGGTGATCCTGGTTGATAAGGAGACAGGGGGTTATCCTGGTTGACAAGGAGACAGGTGGTGATCCTTGTTGATAAGGAGTCAGGGGGGATCCTGGTTGATAAGGAGACAGGTGGTGATCCTGGTTGATAAGGAGCCAGGTGGTGTTCCTGGTTGATAAGGAGAGAGGGGGGGGGTTCTGGTTTATAAGGAGACAGGGGGTTATCCTGGTTGGTAAGGAGACAGGTGACGATCCTGGTTGATAAGGAGTCAAGGGGTGATCTGGGTTGATAAGGAGACAGGGGGTTATCCTGGTTGATAAGGAGACAGAGGGGGATCATGGTTGATAAGGAGAAAGAGGGGGATCCTGGTTCATAAGGAGACAAAGGGTGATCCTGGTTGACAAGGAGACAGGTGGTTATCCTGGTTGATAAGGAGACAGAGGGTGATCCTGGTTGATAAGGAGAAAGAGGGGGATCCTGGTTCATAAGGAGACAGGTGGCGATCCTGGTTGATAAGGAGACAGGGGGTTATCCTGGTTGATAAGGAGACAGAGGGGGATCATGGTTGATAAGGAGAAAGAGGGGGATCCTGGTTCATAAGGAGACAAAGGGTGATCCTGGTTGACAAGGAGACAGGTGGTTATCCTGGTTGATAAGGAGACAGAGGGTGATCCTGGTTGATAAGGAGACAGGGGGTGATCCTGGTTGATAGGGAAACAGGGGGTGATCCTGGTTGATAGGGAAACAGGGGGTGATCCTGGTTGATAAGGAGTCATGGGATGCCAGTTAGGCTGATGGTCAGTCAGTGTCCCAGCTGGCAGAACCGTTAGGCTGATGGTCAGTCAGTGTTCCAGCTGGCAGAACCGTTAGGCTGATGGTCAGTCAGTGTCCCAGCTGGCAGAACCATTAGGCTGATGGTCAGTCAGTGTCCCAGCTGGCAGAACCGTGAGGCTGATGGTCAGTCAGTGTCCCAGCTGGCAGAACCGTTAGGCTGATGGTCAGTCAGTGTTCCAGCTGGCAGAACCGTTAGGCTGATGGTCAGTCAGTGTCCCAGCTGGCAGAACCGTTAGGCTGATGGTCAGTCAGTGTCCCAGCTGGCAGAACCGTGAGGCTGATGGTCAGTCAGTGTCCCAGCTGGCAGAACCGTTAGGCTGATGGTCAGTCAGTGTCCCAGCTGGCAGAACCGTGAGGCTGATGGTCAGTCAGTGTCCCAGCTGGCAGAACCGTTAGGCTGATGGTCAGTCAGTGTCCCAGCTGGCAGAACCGTTAGGCTGATGGTCAGTCAGTGTCCCAGCTGGCAGAACCGTTAGGCTGATGGTCAGTCAGTGTCCCAGCTGGCAGAACCGTTAGGCTGATGGTCAGTCAGTGTCCCAGCTGGCAGAACCGTTAGGCTGATGGTCAGTCAGTGTCCCAACTGGCAGAACCGTTAGGCTGATGGTCAGTCAGTGTCCCAGCTGGCAGAACCGTGAGGCTGATGGTTGGTTTGGTGGACATGACATCTTTTGTTTGCTTTTAAGCCTTTAGTTTGGGCCTTTGGTAGTTTTCCTTTTTGTACATATTTATTTTTCATCACCATCTGAACAAATAATAATCTACTTGAACAGACCAACCAAGAGGTCAAGATAGACAGAGCTAGACCTGGATCAAGGTAAAGTTGCTGTCTCCCGGGTCAGATATACATTCACCTCGGCTCGTTAACCTCTCTGGTGCAAGTGGGTTGTTAGCCTTCCACCTCGACAACAGCCAGTGAAATTGCAAATCGCCAAATTCAAAACAACAGAAATCCCATAATTAAAATGCCTCAAACATATACGTATTTGACACCATTTTAAAGATAAACTTGCTGTTAATCCCACCACAGTGATCAATTTCAAAAAGGCTTTACGACGAAGGCACATAAAACGATTATGTTCGGTCAGTACCGAGCCACAGAAAAACAGCAATTTTTCCAGCCAAAGAGAGCAGTCACAAAAAGCAGAAATTGAGATAAAAATAATCACTAACCTTTGATGTTCATCAAATGACACTCATAGAACTTCATGTTACAGAAATACTCATCATAAACATTGATAAACGATACAAGTGTTAAACATACGAAAACAGATAAACTTCTCCCTAATGCAACTGCTGTGTCAGATTTCAAAAAGGCTTTATGGAGAAAGCACACTTTGCGATTATGTTAGGTCTGCACCTAGCCACAGAAACCCATACAGCCATTTTCCAACCAAGGAGAGGTGTCACAAAAGTCAGAAATAGCATTAAAATGAATCACTTACTTTTGATGATCTTCATCTGCTGGCACTCCCAGGTCTCCATGTTAGACAATAAATGTTTGTTTTGTTTGATAATGTCCCTCTTTATGACCAAATACCTCCGTTTTGTTTTCACGTTCTGTCCAGTAATCCGAATGCTTAAAACTTCTTTGGGATAGGGATGCAGCATTTTCACTTTTGGATGAATAGCGTGCCCAGAGTGAACTGCCTCCTACTCAGTCCCAGATGCTAATATATGCATATTATTGTTAGTATTGGATAGAAAACACTTTGAAGTTTCTAAAACTGTTTGAATGATGTCTGTGAGTATAACAGAAATCATGTGGCAGGCAAAAACCTGAGAAAAAATCCACCAGGAAGTGGGAAATCTGAGGTTTGTAGGTTTTCAAGTCATTGCCTATCCAATATACAGTGTATAATTTGGTCCGATTGCACTTCCTAAGGCTTCCACTAGATGTCAACAGTTTTTAGAACCTTGTTTCAGGCTTCTACTGCGAAGGAGGAGCGAATAAGAGCTGTTTGAACCAGGGGTCTGATTGAATGCTATGAGCTAAGTCATGAGCGCGGCCGTGAGAGCAAGCTGCATCCTTTTCATACCTTAACCTCATAGTCCGCCCCATCCCGCATGCGGTCGCGTTACTACAGCCTCAAGCTCATTACCATAACGCAACGTTAGCGATTTCTAAAAATCGCAAATGAAATGAAATAAATATGCCTGCTCTCGAGCTTATCCTTTTCTTAACCATCCTGTCGTCTCAGATTTTCAAAATATGCTTTAGAACCAGAGAAAATCAATAATTTGTGTAAGAGTGGTGATAGCTAGCTTAGCATTTAGCGTTAGCATTTAGCACGCAACATATTCACAAAAACCAGCAAAGGGATCAAATAAAATAATTTACCTTTGAAGAACTTCAGATGTTTCAATGAGGAGACTCTCAGTTACATAGCAGATGTCCAGTTTTTCCTGAAAGATTCTTGTGTAGGACACAACGTTCCGTTTTGTTACTATGCATTTGGCTACCGAAACTAGCCGAAAATTCAGTCACCTACACGTCAAACTTTTTTCCGAATTAACTCCATAATATCGACTGAAACATGGAAAACGTTGTTTGAATCAATCCTCAAGGTGTTTTGTCATATATCTCTTCATTGAAATGCCGTCCCTGGAAGCCTGCATTCTTCTCTGATTCGGATGGAAAAATACTGGTAGCTGACTTTTGCGCACCAATTTCCACGCAGACACCGTGCGGGACACTTGGCAATTGTAGTCTCTTATGGTCAATCTTCCAATGATATGCCTACAAATACGTCACAATGCTGCAGACACCTTGGGGAAACAAGAGAAAGTGTCCGTTCATTCACAGCCATATAAGGCGATCATGGAAAACGTAGCCTCAGAAATCCTGTTCATTTCCTGGTCGGTCAAACATCTTGGTTTTGCCTGAAGCATTTGTTCTAGGGCACTCACAGTGAAAATATTTGCAGTTCTGGAAACGTAAGAGTGTCTTCTTTCCAAAACTATCAATTCCAAGCATAGTCGAGCATCTTTTCGTGACAAAATATTGCGCTTAAAACGGGCACGTCTTTTTATCCAAAAATGAAATACTGCCCCTATAGGACTAACAGGTTAAGGGAAGATTTCGGCAGTTGCTGTATGGTTAGTGAGAAAGTCCATATTGCAAATGTACGGTCCCTTACTAGACGTCCGAAATCGTTTGGAAAATTTGCGGACGGCGTCGGGCCGAGCGGCAGGACCTACCAGGAAGTCATCAAATGACCTTTGTCGGACATTCGGTTTCCGTTTTACAAAAATAATAAGATTTTGGTCATTTTTCCACTGTCCCGGAATATCCCCAAGAGGGCATAAGCAATCATATTGCTATTGGACAAAACATCACGATTCACGACGGGGCCTTATCTCGAAAACGGAAAATATTTTGAAGTCAAAACTTGGTGAGCGTAGGTTTGGCATAATGGGCAGTTGGCCCCGAACAAGATGGCGTCTAGGCCTCAACGGTTTTTGAGTTATGGCCATTTATCTGGGATTAAAGGTCCAAAATGAAAATAGAGAAATTATTTTTCCACTTCATGTCAAAGTCAAGGAGCCTCCGGTGTCAATAAAAAAAGAACCAGCCATTTATCTATCGTCATTTAAGAGATATCGTACGATGACAGATTGGTGATGTTCACGGATAGGTGTTTTTTTTTTCAACGATTACAGATCCAGTTGCGGGGTGTTCTTACGAATCTTTTTAAAGTGTGCTGCGGAGCTCTGCGAGATTTCTGTGATTTTCTATGATTTTCTGAAATAACACACGCTCACTAAACCCTCTGTAAATAACTCAGTTCTTAATGTAAAGACTTAAAACTCAGGATTCTGTAAAGGCATACCCCAATCAGGATATGAGTTTATGTATAGCTTCCTGTGCCAAACGGAAGTGCCTTAAATGGTGTCAGAGTGGCAGTTTCCAAGGGTTAAAAAGGTCAGATCTTTTCAAAACTTCATATGTGTGATTAGGCAACCCCCATAAACTGTAAGTCAGTCATTTCTCCCAACAGATGTCAAAGAAAAGCTCTCTCTCACACACACACACACAGAAACACACACACAGCAAGGATGGAGTGACAAAGTGCGGTGCTTAAAGACACACAAAGCCTACAATGGCATTTCCATATTCTCTAGGCCGTGCCGAGTTCAACAAGATGCCCCGCTTGACCGTAGCTCGCTCGGTCTAAGCACAGCGACCATTAGAAAAGTAGGCCCAAAATGAAGGCTGTCCCTCAATGTCATTTGCTTTTGGGTGACAGTGAGAGAACCGTTAGGGTGAGAAGCACAATTCGACCTCAGGTACATTCCTAAGGTCTTCCCGATCCGTGCAAGCCTAACCTTGACCATGTGGCATTAACCCTTAACAGTTAAAAGAAGGTGTTTACATCAAACAGTTTGCAGTGACCTCTCTCCCCATAGGAATACATTGCCTGCACCTCTAAATTCAACCTGAAGCCTATGTGGGTTATGAATGCCTAATGAACATGTCTTCTATGACAGTCCATCAGACCACTATGAGGTCTACCTGTGTCCATTCTAAGCTTCCTAGAGCACCCGGAAGTGGTTAAATTGACCCAAAAGGTGTTTTGATGTACATAACCTTCAAAGGTGAAAATGACTACATTCAAACCTGTGTAGATCGTAGATCAGTCAATTCTTAACTTAAAGACTTAAAACTCAGGATTCTGTAAGAGGCTACCTCAGTCAAGACATGTGTTTACCTATAGCTTCCTGTGCCAACCGGAAGTGCCTTTAATTGGGTCACACTGTCTGTTTTGAAGGGTTAGAAAAGTCACATCTTTCCAAAACTTCATATGTGTGACGAGGTAACCCTCCTGAACTGTAAATCAGTAATTTCTCCCAACAGATGTTAAAGAAATGCTCTCTCACACACACACAGCAAGGATGGAGTGAAAAAGTGCGGTGCTCAAAGACACAGACAGCAGGCAATGGCATAAAAATAATCTCTAGGCCGTGCCGAGTTCAACAAGATATCCCGCTTGACCGTAGCTCGCTCGGTCTAAGCGCAGCGACCATTAGAAAAGTAGGCCCAAAATGAAGCCTGCCCCACAACATCATTTGCTTTTGGGTGACAGAGAGAGAACCGTTAGGGTGAGAAGCACAATTCGACCTCTTGTACGTTCCTAAGGTCCTCCCGATCCGTGCAAGCCTAACCTTGACCGTGTGGCATTAACCCTTAATAGTTCAAAGAAGGTGTTTACTTCAAAGAGTTTGCATTGACTTCTCTCCCCATAGGAATACATTGCCTGCACCCCTAAATTCAACCTGAAGCCTATATGGGTTATCAATGCCGTATGAACCTGTCTTTGGTAACAGTCCAACAGGCCACTACGAGGTCTACCTGTGTTGATTCTAAGCTTCCTGGACCAACCGGAGGTGGTTAAAATCACCCTAAAAGTGTATATCCATTACCTGCCTGCAGTTTGATAGACATAGTGCATTCAACCCTGTGTAAATCAGTCAATTCTAAACATAAAGATTCTGAAAGGATTCTGTAAAAGCATACCCCAATGAGGATATGTGTTGACTTATAGCTTCCTGTGCCAACCGGAAGTGCCATAATTGGTGTCTCAGGGGCTGTTTCGAGGGGTTAAAAAAGTCAGATCTGTCCAAAACTTCATATGTGTGATTAGGCAACCCCCATGAACTGTAAATCAGTCATTTTTCCCATAAAATTGCAAAGGAAAACTAAATCACACACACACACAACTTGTAAGGAGGGACGTATTGGGGTGCGTAGAGACTGACAATGTCTGCAATAGTTTGCTTTGTTCGAGCTAAAAAAGAACCGTCAGACCTAGAGTTCCGAAACTTTAGAAACCTGTTCTAAACCTCAGGTCGATAGTGCGTGGTTGAGTTAGGTGGCTCTAGAAGGTTCTCGGACCGAGAAACAGCCTTGTACATTTGCAATGACTTCAATTCATTTTGACCATTACGAAAATGACGACATTTAGAAAAGTCTCAGAGACACAAGACTAGGTGCATTGAAACCGGCTCGGCCCATAGAGACGGACCCCAACGTTTCTGTCCGATAGCTCAGTCAAGGACCCCATAGCAAGGCATGGAAAAAAGTGGATTTTCAGCACCAATTATGGTTTTACTCGGGCACCGAAGAACCTATCGAGCTGAAACTCGGGATTCGGGGTCGCCTCACATAGGCCTTCACATAATGTCCGACCTGGACCCGCAGCTAGAACATAACTATGTGTTTTACGTTTTTATTATGGTTTGAACCAAAGGCGTTGTGAATTTTTGGCCAGCTCTGAAGTATGTGATAGTTGGCTACTAAACGAGTTGGAAAAAGTGGGTTTGGTGTCAGTTTGTATCAGTTTGGTGTCAGAATGATATCTAATTGACTGATGGACAGTGACTTGCTGGTGACTCTTGTCCAGTTGCAATATGTTTAAACAGTGAGGTACCATCACCAAAGTGACATTCTGAAATCAACCCTAACGAGCCATTGAGATGAACCAGAATCACTGCCCAGCCATCCCGAGTTCATCGGGCCAGTCAATTTCACATTCCTGCAGGATTTTTATAGCATGACAAATTCGTGATGGTACCTGCCCATTGAACCATATTGCAAATGCACAGTGACTTTGCAAAAGTGAGAAAACATAAACAAATGGACATGATGAAATCAACACAATGAGTGATGGAAAGGTACAACTATCACTGCTCGGCCATCCTGTGTTCATCAGGCCAGTCAATTTAGCATTTTTGAGCATGTCAAATTTCATATGGTAAATGCACATTGAAACATATTGCAAATGCACGTGCACTTGCAATATGATTCTATAGTGAAAAAACATCACCAAATGGACATGATGAAATCAACACAACGAGTGATGGAAAGGAACAACTATCACTGCTCGGCCATCCTGTGTTCATCAGGCCAGGCAATTTTGCATTTTTGAGCATGTCAAATTTCATATGGTAAATGCCCATTGAAACATATTGCAAATGCACGTGCACTTGCAATATGATTCTATAGTGAAAAAACATCACCAAATGGACACGATGAAATCAACACAACGAGTGATGGAAAGGTACAACTATCACTGCCTGGCCATCCCGAGTTATACAGGCCAGTCAATTTTGCATTTCTGCAGGATTTCTGAGCATGTCAAATTTCTTATGGCATTTGGCCCCCAAAAAAAGTGACTTTTGACTTCCTATGAAATCATATTGTAAATGGACAAATCATATTCCTTATGCACAAGTAAAAAAATAAAATAAAAAATTATGATAATAAAATACAACTAAAGTATGTTGATACAGTTCTTATACTTGTGTAATTGACACAACACTTGAAAGAATTTCGAAAAACGGTCCAGAAAGCACTTTTTTAAGGGTGTGTGAAGTTTTTTACAAAATTTTGACATTTTTGACTTTTGACTTTTGACTTCCTATAAAATCATATTGAAAATGGACAAAACATATTACTTATGCGCATGTAAAAAAATAAAATAAAATATGATAATAAAATTGGACAAAAGTGTATTCATACAGTTCTTACACATGTGTAATTGACAAAAAATTCAAAAGAATTTCGAAAAACGGTCCAGAAAGCACTTTTTTAAGGGTGTGTGAAGTTTTTTACAAAATTTTGACATTTTTGACTTTTGACTTTTGACTTCCTATGAAATCATATTGAAAATGGACAAAACATATTACTTATGCGCATGTAAAAAAAAAAATATGAGAATAAAATTGGACTAAAGTATATTCATACAGTTCTTACACATGTGTAATTGACAAAAAAATCTAAAGAATTTCGAAAAATGGTCCAGAAAGCACTTTTTTAAGGGGTGATAAGTTTTTGACAAAAAAATAATTTTTTCAAAATGTTGCTTTTGGAGGTTGACTTGGGTTACATTGCCAATATGAAAAACCATGGTGGAGCGGATTCGCCACCTGTTGAATTTTTAAAGTGTTACAACTGGCAATTGCCATATGGCATTTGCAATACACTTTGCATGAATCAACGCCGAATTGGGTGGTATTGGACAATGTGTATATGGTTTGTCCGATGCCAATGACTTCCCATTCATTTTTGTCCAATACAGGGGGGGTATTCCCTTACATTTCTAAAGACAAAGGAATTGTCCGGTTGGAATATTATTGTAGATTTATGTTAAAAACATCCCAAAGATTGATTTTATATATCGTTTGAAATGTTTCTACGAAATGTTTCTACGACATAAATTATGGACTTTATCGAACAAAACAAACATTTATTGTGGAACTGGGATTCCTGGGAGTGCATTCTGATGAAGATCATCAAAGGTAAGTTAATATTTATAATGCTATTTCTGACTTCTGTTGACTACCCAACATGGTGGATATTTCTCTGGCTGGTTTGGGCTCTGAGCGCCGTTCTCAGATTATGCTTTTCCGTAAAGCTTAGGAAGCCCATTCTCAATTTAATTTTGGATTGGAGATGCTTAATGTGGGTCTGGGAGGAGAGTTACAGTCTAACCAGACACCTAGGTATTTGTAGTTGTCCACATATTCTAAGTTAGGACCGTCCAGAGTAGTGATGCTGGACGGGCGGGCAGGTGCGGGAATCGATTGGTTGAAGACCATTTAGTTTTACTTGCATTTAAGAGCAGTTGGAGGCCACGGAAGGAGAGTTGTATGGCTGTTAGTATAATTTAATTATGCCAATGTGCTTTCATCAATTTAAAGCACTTCATCTATTTTATGAGAATTTGTAAGATTTCTTGTTGCATAAAATAGACGCAGACCAGTCTTTAAATAATAGGTAATAGAATTTATTCTCGGAGCGGGCTACCACTCAAAACAAAAGCATCAGTTTAAGTACAGATCATGACGTCATTTCACTGTCTTAAACGAACCCACCCCTCTCGACAGGACAAAGTAAGGTGAAGAGTTCATTCTAACTTACTAACACACTCCCAGATAACTTTTGACCCCTCAACATTATCGATCACCACTGAACTGACAGGTTTAATTAACAGAAACCCTAGGAATGCACTCACTGCCTAATCTAAAAACCCCAGAGCTAAGTTTCAGGTTGGGTCAACCATAGGCTAACGACCTTATGTGTTTACACAGTCCACAACCCATTTGTTCCTGCCCAGTAGAAATGATGTTCATTAACATTCTATTCCTCCTTGTCCTGTCACACAATTTCTTCTTATGAACTCATATTGTTAATCAGATATAATATAACAGAGTATAAGTTTACTTACAGTTCCATTTAAAATGATTTGTTCAGTCATATTAATCATAATTTCCTAACAATGGCATTGAAACTTGTCTGGACGTTAGTTAGCACAGTGTCCGAAGAAGGGCAGAGTACACAGAATGGTGTCATCTGCGTAGAGATGGATCCGAGAATCACCAGCAGCAAGAGCGACATCATTGATGTATACAGAGAAGAGAGTCGACCTGAGAATAGAACCCTGTGGCACCCCCATAGGTGTCTGTCTGTCTGTCTGTCTGTCTGTCTGTCTGTCTGTCTGTCTGTCTGTCTGTCTGTCTGTCTGTCTGTCTGTCTGTCTGTCTGTCTCAAAGGGTGGCTTTCTGTCTCTGTATGTAGTGTTAGTCATGTTTGTCATGCTGAACCCGTCAGCGTTTTGTTGCTGGGGCCGTAGAAATAGAATCATTCTATTGCTATGTGTATGACTGTGTATGTTTGTGTGTGTGGGTGTGTGTGTGTAGTGTGTATGTTTGTTTGTTTGTGTGTGTGTGTCACAGTTCCAATTACCCAAAGTGTTATGTGCACAATGACCTGTTTATCTTTGACAACACAACATTAACACACTAATTACCTTGGTATGATTCACCACTAAGAAAACAAACACACATACTTAATCTAGTCGTACGGTGGCTCAGCTTTTTCTCTGTCAGCTGAATCATCCGGGATTGGAGAGGGCCAAGTGTCTTGGTATACACACAGCAATTATAAATGCAGACAGCGGGGCTGCGGACAAGGTGTGTGTGTGTGTGTATATGTGTGTGTGTTAAGGGGTTTCGGACGAGGTTTTTCAACCTCTCTCTCCTTCTACATCTGGGGTTAAGACGTCCTGCTACCATGGGAACATACAAATGGACACTGCTGTTATTTGCAGTCAGTCCCCTCTCTTTCTTTCTCCATGTCCTTGTCCTCCTCTCTCTCTCTGTCTATCAATTCAATTCAATTCAATTCAAGGGCTTTATTGGCATGGGAAACATGTGTTAACATTGCCAAAGCAAGTGAGGTAGATAAGATATAAAGTGAATATATAAAGTGAAAAACTCTCTCTCTCTCTCTCTCTCTCTCTCTCTCTCTCTCTCTCTCTCTCTCTCTCTCTGTCTCTGTCTCTCTCTCTCTCTCTCTCTCTCTCTCTCTCTCTCTCTGTCTCTCTCTGTCTCTCTCTCTCTCTCTCTCTCTCTCTCTCTCTCTCTCTCTCTCTCTCTCTCTCTCCTTCCTCATTCTCTCTCTCTCTCTCTTCCCTCTCTCTCTCTCTCTCTCTCTCTGTCTCTCTCTTTCTCTCTCTGTGTCTCTCTATTTCTCTCTCCTCTCTCTCTCTCTTCCTCTCTCTCTCTTCCTCTCTCTCTCTCTCTCACAATTCAATTCAGTTCAAGGTGCTTTATTAGCATGGGAAACATATGTTAACATTGCCAAAGCAATCTCTCTCGCCCCATGTCCTTGTCCTCCTCTCTCTCTTTGCTTCTTTTATATTGATTCTGTACTGTTGAGGAAAGAGTTAATAGTTAATAATAATTTCAGCTTTTCAAGGTAGTTGAATATATATTTGTATTTTTTAGGATCCCAATGGATGTCAATGGTGACAGCAAGTCTTACTGGGGTCTGACACATAATGAAAAATACTTGGCAATTTACATACATTTAAAATATTAACATGTAATGTGTTTGTGCATCTATCAGACACACAACAAGTAGGTCACATGTCAGTACAGACACACAACAAGTAGGTCACATGTCAGTACAGACACACAACAAGTAGGTCACATGTCAGTACAGACACACAACCAGTAGGTCACATGTCAGTACAGACACACAACCAGTAGGTCACATGTCAGTACAGACACACAACCAGTAGGTCACATGTCAGTACAGACACACAACCAGTAGGTCACATGTCAGTACAGACACACAACAAGTAGGTCACATGTCAGTACAGACACACAACAAGTAGGTCACATGTCAGTACAGACACACAACAAGTAGGTGACATGTCAGTACAGACACACAACAAGTAGGTGACATGTCAGTACAGACACAAAACAAGTAGGTGACATGTCAGTACAGACACACAACAAGTAGGTCACATGTCAGTACAGACACACAACAAGTAGGTGACATGTCAGTACAGACACACAACAATTAGGTCACATGTCAGTACAGACACACAACAAGTAGGTAGCATGTCAGTACAGACACACACAACCAGTAGGTGACATGTCAGTACAGACACACAACAAGTAGGTCACATGTCAGTACAGACACACAACAAGTAGGTAGCATGTCAGTACAGACACACAACCAGTAGGTCACATGTCAGTACAGACACACAACAAGTAGGTGACATGTCAGTACAGACACACAACAAGTAGGTCACATGTCAGTACAGACACACAACAAGTAGGTCACATGTCAGTACAGACACACAACAAGTAGGTCACATGTCAGTACAGACACACAACAAGTAGGTCACATGTCAGTACAGACACACAACAAGTAGGTCACATGTCAGTACAGACACACAACCAGTAGGTCACATGTCAGTACAGACACACAACAAGTAGGTCACATGTCAGTACAGACACACAACAAGTAGGTCACATGTCAGTACAGACACACAACCAGTAGGTCACATGTCAGTACAGACACACAACAAGTAGGTCACATGTCAGTACAGACACACAACAAGTAGGTCACATGTCAGTACAGACACACAACCAGTAGGTCACATGTCAGTACAGACACACAACCAGTAGGTCACATGTCAGTACAGACACACAACCAGTAGGTCACATGTCAGTACAGACACACAACCAGTAGGTCACATGTCAGTACAGACACAAAACAAGTAGGTCACATGTCAGTACAGACACACATGTCAGTACCAGTAGGTCACATGTCAGTACAGACACACAACCAGTAGGTCACATGTCAGTACAGACACACAACCAGTAGGTGACATGTCAGTACAGACACACAACAAGTAGGTGACATGTCAGTACAGACACACAACCAGTAGGTCACATGTCAGTACAGACACACAAACAGTAGGTCACATGTCAGTACAGACACACAACCAGTAGGTCACATGTCAGTACAGACACACAACCAGTAGGTCACATGTCAGTACAGACACACAACAAGTAGGTCACATGTCAGTACAGACACACAACAAGTAGGTCACATGTCAGTACAGACACACAACCAGTAGGTCACATGTCAGTACAGACACACAACAAGTAGGTGACATGTCAGTACAGACACACAACAAGTAGGTGACATGTCAGTACAGACACACAACAAGTAGGTCACATGTCAGTACAGACACACAACAAGTAGGTGACATGTCAGTACAGACACACAACAATTAGGTCACATGTCAGTACAGACACACAACAAGTAGGTAGCATCTCAGTACAGACACACAACCAGTAGGTGACATGTCAGTACAGACACACAACAAGTAGGTCACATGTCAGTACAGACACACAACAAGTAGGTGACATGTCAGTACAGACACACAACAAGTAGGTCACATGTCAGTACAGACACCCAACAAGTAGGTGACATGTCAGTACAGACACACAACAAGTAGGTCACATGTCAGTACAGACACACAACAAGTAGGTAGCATGTCAGTACAGACACACAACCAGTAGGTGACATGTCAGTACAGACACACAACAAGTAGGTCACATAGGTCACATGTCAGTACAGACACACAACAAGTAGGTAGCATGTCAGTACAGACACACAACCAGTAGGTCACATGTCAGTACAGACACACAACAAGTAGGTGACATGTCAGTACAGACACACAACAAGTAGGTCACATGTCAGTACAGACACACAACAAGTAGGTAGCATGTCAGTACAGACACACAACCAGTAGGTCACATGTCAGTACAGACACACAACAAGTAGGTCACATGTCAGTACAGACACACAACAAGTAGGTCACATGTCAGTACAGACACACAACCAGTAGGTCACATGTCAGTACAGACACACAACCAGTAGGTCACATGTCAGTACAGACACACAACAAGTAGGTCACATGTCAGTACAGACACACAACCAGTAGGTCACATGTCAGTACAGACACAAAACAAGTAGGTCACATGTCAGTACAGACACACAACCAGTAGGTCACATGTCAGTACAGACACACAACCAGTAGGTCACATGTCAGTACAGACACACAACAAGTAGGTCACATGTCAGTACAGACACACAACAAGTAGGTGACATGTCAGTACAGACACACAACAAGTAGGTCACATGTCAGTACAGACACACAACCAGTAGGTCACATGTCAGTACAGACACAAAACAAGTAGGTCACATGTCAGTACAGACACACAACCAGTAGGTCACATGTCAGTACAGACACACAACAAGTAGGTCACATGTCAGTACAGACACACAACAAGTAGGTCACATGTCAGTACAGACACACAACCAGTAGGTCACATGTCAGTACAGACACACAACCAGTAGGTCACATGTCAGTACAGACACACAACCAGTAGGTCACATGTCAGTACAGACACACAACCAGTAGGTCACATGTCAGTACAGACACACAACCAGTAGGTCACATGGGGGAGAGGCGTTGTGCCGTGAGGTGTTGCCGAGTTGCTGGTCTCTTGCACTATATGGAAGGGAGTTCAATCCAATCATGGCGCTATATAATACTGTGCTTTTCATTTGTTCTGGATTTGGGGACTGATTTAGTGGCATGTCTGGTGGGGTACGTGTGTGCGTCACTGCTGTGTGTATGTTGACTATGCAAACAATGAGGAATTAAAACAAGAAGCAATGCAATCAACCTTTCCTCAACTCTTAACCAAGAGAGGCTGGCTTGCATAGTATTGACATCAGCCCTCTGATTACAGTGAAGAGCAAAATGTCCCACTCTGTTCCAGGCCAGCTGCAGCTTAACTAAGTCTTTCTTAGCAGGACTTGACCACATGCCTGGATAATCATCCAGATAAGATCAAACTAGAGTCTCCAGGACTTGTTTTGTGGTGTGTGATGTAAAAAAAAAGCAGAGCATCTCTTTATTACGGACAGACCTATCCCCATCTTTACAACCATTGAATTAATATGTTTTGATCAGTTTGCAAGCTAAGGTAACGAGAAGTAATTTAGTCTCCTCAACTTGCTCAACAGCCACACCATTCATTACTGAATAAACATGCTGAAAGTCTGTTAATTTGTTGACAGAGAAATAGTATTGTATTTCGTCTAACAATTTCTTCAAACAGTTTGCTAAGATCTGGCAGCAAACTGATTGGTCGGCTGTTAAAACCAGTAAAAGGCCCTTTACCATTCTTGGGTAGCAGAATGACTTTTTCCCTCCAGGCCTGAGGACAAAGACTTTCCTCTAGGCTCAGATTAAAGATATGACAGATAGGAGTGGCTATAGTCAGCTACCATCCTCAGTAGCTGAGGATTGATTGATAAATCATTTTATCACCTTTCCCAAGTTTGCAAAATTCAAACATGTTTCTTTCATTAGGTTTGTTTATTTATTCATTCATTAATCCTGGCTCACTATTCGATGGCTTTCTTCCCTAAGTTTCCCAATAAGGTGTAAATAATAATTTAAATAATTGCCCACAAAATTATTTGTGATGAAGCCTTCCGATTTGATGAAAATTTGTCTTTCTGCCCATTATTTTTTTTAAATTGTTAAATAACTCAGTTTCTTCTTGTTGAGTTTAGTCACAATCTCAATTTGCAGTAAATCAGATTTGTTAGCCACTCGTCCCCCCCCCCAATCTCTTTCTTCAATTCCTCAATCCATGGAGCCTTAACAGTCAGTTTAAGGTGATGACTAATATTTCATAAATCCACTAACGATGTTTATGCATATACAATTGCATCCATTGTTATGGGTCTGGCCAGACCAACATTGTAGAAGAGGCTAAATGTGTCAAGTAGTTTTAATGTTTGAGACACCGTCGCTTACCTGGGACAGGTTAGTGACAAACAATGGAACAATGAGGAAACCTATGGTAATAGGAAGATTAAGTCAAACACAAAAGGACGGGTAAAGAAAGACCATGTGGGAGAGCTGACAATTTAGAGGACTTTCGCAGTTGAACTACCAGAAAAGGTAAATAAATATATATTTTTTAACACAGTTGTGAACCACATTCCCTTTTACTCAAGACCCACAGTCTGCTCCCAAACAGCAAGCACATGGTAGGCAGAAGAGAACCTAGTTGAAGGACGAGGTATATTGAAAGTCAAATTGTTTATTGAGCAAACCATGCAAGAGTAGCAGGAACACCAGGCTAAATCAAAAGCATAAAACGTAGAACGTAAAAGTGTGTCAGACATGTCGCCAAATCAGATGTCAACTTTAGTAGTATTGGTTATAAAAACAATTCATACCATTGCCGTGTTCACCCCTGTAAACAATTTGCATGACGATGCACAAGTGAAGGAGAATCTCATTTCAAACAAGTGCATTAGTTGACATATTTCCCCTCAGTTACCTTTGCCTTTTCTTCAAATGGAGGCACAGTAACAGGGGAAAGACGATTAAGGAGTTGGGCAAACCAAATTATGATCTCCCTATCTAGCTTGTTGAGGGGTCGGGCCATCTGTTCAAGGCTTGTCGCTTCTGCTGAGGCGCGGGAGCCGGTCGCTTCTGCTGAGGCGCCGGGGCCCGACGCTTCCGCTGAGGCGCCGGGGCCGGTGGCTTCCGCTGAGGCGCGGGGGCCGGTGGCTTCCGCTGAGGCGCGGGGGCCGGTGGCTTCCGCTGAGGCGCGGGGGCCGGTGGCTTCCGCTGAGGCGCGGGGGCCGGTGGCTTCCGCTGAGGCGCGGGGGCCGGTGGCTTCCGCTGAGGCGCGGGGGCCGGTGGCTTCCGCTGAGGCGCGGGGGCCGGTGGCTTCTGCTGAGGCGCTGGGGGCTGTCGTTCCTGCTGAGGCGCGGGGGCAGGTCACTTCTGCAGAGGCATTTCGACCCGACGTCACATTTGCCAAGCTATTGTGGCGAGTAGCTTTAGCATTTGGAACAGACACCACACTCGCTTGGGCTCCAGTGGAGGCAGGATGCCCATAAGCATTGCCTAGTGAACAAAAGAGAAAAAAAAAAAAAGGTTGAAAAAAAAAAGAAAAAAAAAGCCTTAATTAAGCTATTGGAACTAGACGGATTTGAACTGAAGTAGTGTAAACCAACACACCTTGAAGGGTAAAACACGTTATCCCACCAATTAGCAGGCAACAAAACCAAGAAACACTACAAAACAGTCAGACAGTTAAACATAAATAACCAGTGAAAAATATAAGAAAAAGGTACACCAAACAAATGAATACGTTGAAAAACCAACCTCAAAGAGAGTTCAAAAGTCACAGACATTTTAGTGATCAAAACCACAACCGTATTCAGAACTAATGCTAGACAGACACCATGCCAGAATATCCCTGTTGCAATGTCTAACAGCTGTTTTGGTTGCACCTCATAAAGGAATCCCAGACCCTTCTTACCTGAATGGCTAATTATGTACAGGTGTCAACCAATGAACTTCATTTCAATTGGTTCAATTTCCCAAATGCGATTAGGTGCAGTCATCCGTTGACGAATGTTGAACAACAGAGTTGAATGTTCGACATAAAAACACACACCAAAATAATTTCAACATTTGACAGAAAACAGACAATTGATGAATGCATTTTAAATTTCATACATGTTCATGCGTCTGTAGCTGCCAAATTCTGATCTTTTTACCACTGATTGGTGTTTTCACCAATCAGATCAGCCGTCTTGCCAGCAAAAGCCTTCTATTTTATGTTCACCAGCTAAAAAGTCTCCTATCAGATTGACCTGTCAGAATGATATCATGAATGATATCATCAATCCAGTGGCCTTTTGTTCTCATGTGTGTTACAGGAACACTGCTAACCCAACAACAGTACTCGGTGCCTGTACCACAGAAACACTGCTAACCCAACAACAGTACTAGGTGCCTGTACTACAGAAACACTGCTAACCCAACAACAGTGCTAGGTCCCTGTACTACAGAAACACTGCTAACCCAACAACAGTACTCGGTGCCTGTACTACAGAAACACTGCTAACCCAACAACAGTACTTGGTGCCTGTACTACAGAAACACTGCTAACCCAACAACAGTACTAGGTGCCTGTACTACAGAAACACTGCTAACCCAACAACAGTACTAGGTGCCTGTACTACAGAAACACTGCTAACCCAACAACAGTACTAGGTCCCTGTACTACAGAAACACTGCTAACCCAACAACAGTACTAGGTGCCTGTACTACAGAAACACTGCTAACCCAACAACAGTACTTGGTGCCTGTACTACAGAAACACTGCTAACCCAACAACAGTACTAGGTGCCTGTACTACAGAAACACTGCTAACCCAACAACAGTACTCTGTGCCTGTACTACAGAAACACTGCTAACCCAACAACAGTACGAGGTCCCTGTACTACAGAAACACTGTTAACCCAACAACAGTACTCTGTGCCTGTAATACAGAAACACTGTTAACCCAACAACAGTACTCGGTGCCTGTACTACAGAAACACTGCTAACCCAACAACAGTACTAGGTGCCTGTACTACAGAAACACTGCTAACCCAACAACAGTACGAGATGCATGTACTACAGAAACACTGTTAACCCAACAACAGTACTCGGTGCCTGTACTACAGAAACACTGCTAACCCAACAACAGTACTAGGTGCCTGTACTACAGAAACACTGCTAACCCAACAACAGTACTAGGTGCCTGTACTACAGAAACACTGTTAACCCAACAACAGTGCTAGGTCCCTGTACTACAGAAACACTGTTAACCCAACAACAGTACTCTGTGCCTGTACTACAGAAACACTGCTAACCCAACAACAGTACTAGGTGCCTGTACTACAGAAACACTGCTAACCCAACAACAGTACTAGGTGCCTGTACTACAGAAACACTGCTAACCCAACAACAGTACTAGGTGCCTGTACTACAGAAACACTGTTAACCCAACAACAGTACTCGGTGCCTGTACTACAGAAACACTGCTAACCCAACAACAGTACTAGGTGCCTGTACTACAGAAACACTGCTAACCCAACAACAGTACTAGGTGCCTGTACTACAGAAACACTGTTAACCCAACAACAGTACTCGGTGCCTGTACTACAGAAACACTGCTAACCCAACAACAGTACTAGGTGCCTGTACTACAGAAACACTGCTAACCCAACAACAGTACTAGGTGCCTGTACTACAGAAACCCTGTTAACCCAACAACAGTACTCTGTGCCTGTAATACAGAAACACTGTTAACCCAACAACAGTACAAGGTGCCTGTACTACAGAAACACTGCTAACCCAACAACAGTACGAGGTCCCTGTACTACAGAAACACTGTTAACCCAACAACAGTACTCTGTGCCTGTAATACAGAAACACTGTTAACCCAACAACAGTACTAGGTGCCTGTACTACAGAAACACTGTTAACCCAACAACAGTACTAGGTGCCTGTACTACAGAAACACTGTTAACCCAACAACAGTGCTAGGTCCCTGTACTACAGAAACACTGTTAACCCAACAACAGTACTCTGTGCCTGTAATACAGAAACACTGCTAACCCAACAACAGTACTAGGTGCCTGTACTACAGAAACACTGTTAACCCAACAACAGTACTAGGTGCCTGTACTACAGAAACACTGCTAACCCAACAACAGTACTAGGTGCCTGTACTACAGAAACCCTGCTACCCCAACAACAGTACTAGGTGCCTGTACTACAGAAACACTGTTAACCAAACAACAGTACTCTGTGCCTGTAATACAGAAACACTGCTAACCCAACAACAGTACGAGATGCATGTACTACAGAAACACTGTTAACCCAACAACAGTACTAGGTGCCTGAACTACAGAAACCCTGCTACCCCAACAACAGTACCAGGTGCCTGTACTACAGAAACCCTGTTAACCCAACAACAGTACGAGATGCCTGTACTACAGAAACACTGCTAACCCAACAACAGTACTAGGTGCCTGTACTTCAGAAACACTGTTAACCAAACAACAGTACTCTGTGCCTGTACTACAGAAACACTGTTAACCCAACAACAGTACGAGATGCATGTACTACAGAAACACTGCTAACCCAATGTAACAGGGTTATATTGGTGATTCCCCTTGCCACTTTATTGTTAAGCCAATGGGTTTTTGGTTTGAGTTTGTCTTGCCTTCACCTACTCAACATGGCATCTTATTGGCTGGTTTGCGTAGCTTGCTTACGAGGGGGGATGTTCCAGTTAGAATCGTCCCAGTGGAACAAGCACCAAACCAGCGGTAAGTTGTTGGTTGCAAAGCACCGTACGTCAAAAGTGATTTTATGCTCTCAAGTGATGATTTAAATGTACAATTTATATCAAATAGTTCGTAAATGTTATTCAAACATCACACATAAGATGCAGGGGTTTTTGGAGAATATTTGTTGTGCATTTTGTTGTAGAGAATTCACGCCAGTATTAGCTAGCAACTTACTGTGTCTGGTGGGGGGGGGGTTCATATATTTTGTACAGTGCGTGAGTGCAGAGTTGGATGGTGAGACGGGCATTGCATGACGTGCAATCTTGTGTCGTTCTTATCAGGTACATTGTTAAAGATATTATATTGTAATTGTATTATTTCGGTAACTGTCCCAGTGAACAAGCACCAAACCAGCGTGCGTGAGTGCAGAGTTGGATGGTGAGACGGGCATTGCATGACGTGCAATCTTGTGTCGTTCTTATCAGAATAAAGCTACATGATTGGTGCTACATATTGGAGTTCCGTGTCGATGACTGATGTACACAACGCCAGAAGAGTACTGTTACAGTGGTGCCGTGACTGTTCTTCTGGATCGGATCATCCTTCGTTGGATTTCCATCCCAGAACTTCGCCGTGGTTGCTGTTGAAAAATCAGATAAGACGTTGCTGGTGCAGTTTGGCGATATCGCATTTCGCCACAAGATGGCGCCACTAGAACGTTTTATTATTGCAATTGATAATTTCTCTGTCTGAGGCTCTTCACAGACAAAGGATAACTTTTGTGTTACTTGTTTATTTGTAATTCTGATGTATATCTGATATAAGTAGGGTGAGTTTTACCAGTGTACTAGATATAGGTGAAATTTAGGTGACATATTTATACATGTTTTGCTGTTTACATTTTCATTAGGGTGTTGATTTCCCATTGTTAAAATGGAAGGTGTTGGGAGAGGTAGGGGTTTCCTGTCATTTAATCTGTCACCATCTGTGGATAGGGGTTCAACCAAAATTCCAGTTACTTCTACACCTATGCCCAAACTGGAGGGTTTTGATGATAGTTTATCCATGGACACGCCCAAGGATGTGTATGAAAGAGGTTTGCCAAATACAGGGAGTGGGGAGGTCTCCATGGATTTCATAGCAGACATAGTACAGCAGATTGGTCATTCCATTGGGGAGAACATTGCCTCCTGTTTGGAGTCAAAGGCAATTGCTGGACATGTTGGGGACAATGTTATGGGGAGTGTATGCAGCTCGAGGGGTATGGATGTGTCAGGCCTGAACCTGGTATTGAAGTCTGATATCAGGGAACCGGTGTATTTTCGGGGGGATGGCTCTGAAAAGTGCACAGTGCATGAGTGGGAGGATATGGTCATGGTTTACATGCGTAAGAGGGGCGTGTCTGTGATGGACCAAGCAGTTGAGGTTATGGGCAGGCTTATGGGAAGGGCCCGCGATGTTGTTAAAGTTGGCATACGCAGCAATCCCTCCATTGATTCATCTAAAGGCCCGAGTCCCATCTTTGACATACTGAAACAACATTTTAGTGACACTGTTATTTCAAGCATGCCCCTTGCTGACTTTTATGCCACATTGCCTCTGACTGATGAACAACCATTTGAATATTGGCTCAGACTGAACAGGGCTATGGAGTTTGCAGAAGATTGTCTAAAGAGACAGAAAAAAAGTGTTGAAGACCCATCTCGTGAGCTCACAGTCATGTTCATCAGACATTGCCCTAACGCTGAACTGTCCCTTATCTTTAAGTGCAAGCCATTACAGCAATGGACCGCTGCAGATGTTCATGAGAGGCTGGATGAATACAGGAGGGAGCGGAGGTACTCTCACTTATCTAAGGTGACCCCAGCCATCGCAACAATGAAGCAGGAAGTTGGTGCTGTCATGCCGATCACCATGCCTGCTGTGAGGTCCCACATGGAAGTACCCAATACGTTGCCTTACCCATGGAACGTATCCTTGCCATGCTGGAGCGTGTGCTGGAGCAGAGGCCACAACAGTCTGACCATAAGTTCCAAAAAGGGAATAGGAGCAAAGTGAAGTCTAATGGGCCATGTAACGTGTGCGGGGATGCTGGACATGATACTTACTTTCACTGTAGGACCAATCACCTCTGCTTTCTTTGTCATGTAGCTGGCCACGCACGCTCTCAGTGCCCCAAGGCCGCAGCTCTGAGCACAGCTAGTGGAGTCCCTACAGTAATCACTGCTCAGCTTCCGGAAAACTAGTAGGCCTGCATGTAGAAGGGGAGAGTGTTGGGCCTTTTGTAGAGTCCCCATCAGTGAGAGCTGTTGATTTGGAGTCTGTATATAAAAGTGTTTGTGACGAAACGGAGACTGAGAAGAGTATCATAATGCAGAACACACAGAGACTTTCCCCGTATGATGATTTATTCTATGCCAAGGTGTTAATAGGAGGAGAAGTGGAAGTGAGAGCTATGCTTGACAGTGGGTCCATGGCTTGTACCTTGAGCTCTAGGGTCTTACCTGAACTGTTGCATGCAGGAGTGTTGAAAAGTCCATCATTGAGTCCTACAGAGGTAGTCTTGGTTGGTTGTGGTGGGTTGAAGATGAGGCCTTTGGGAGTATGTGAGCTGGAGATGGAGGTGTACGGATGTAGAGTCGCTGTGCCTACACTGGTGGTTGAAGGCCAGAGTGATGACCTCATCTTGGGCAGCAATCTCCTAAAGCACTTGATTCGCCACCTGAAGACGGATGGAGATCTCTGGAAGAGGGTTTACACTCCTGTGTGTGACGGGGGTGAGGAGAGCAAGCTAATCGAGATGATGGCTAATGTGGAGAGATGGAGAGACAGTGAAGTACCTGACAAAGTTGGAACTGTGAGACTAAAAGGGGCTGTGACTCTAGAGCCTATGCAGGAGCACTTAGTCTGGGGCAGACTACGAAACACTCAGAATCTATCAGCTGGCAGTGCTGTTGTCATTGAGCCCAGCAGTTCAAGGTCAACACCAAGGTCAATACTGGTAGGGAGGACAGTAGCTCTATTGCGGGGGATGGGTGGCTCCCTGTTAGAGTGATAAACCCTTCTCAGAAGACAGTGACATTGAGACGAAACGCCACTCTAGCCGATGTCTTTCCTTGCATGGCTCTAGAGGACTTTGACTGTTCGGGTGTGAATGATGGTTCATCAGCAGCTTTACAGCAGCAAGTGCAGAGAACGGCTGATATACTCACTGACTGCCAAGATGACTTGACACCGACTGACGGTTCCAGCCAACTTCACGATACTGACGGACCTGACAGTTCAAGCGAGCCTGAGGTCTTACGTGACTTAGGTTTGACTGATATTGATGTCTCCTCCTGTCAAGCGTCTCCTGCTGGTAAGAAGAAACTCACCCAGCTCATAGCTGAGTACCAGTCTATTTTTGCCAGGCACAAGTTGGATTGTGGAAAAGCTTCCGGATGTCTTCACCGCATTCAACTGAGTGATGAGAAACCCTTTCGGATGCCCTACCGACGCCTTTCACCAAATAATTATGAGAAGCTCAAACAAGCATTGAATGAGATGGAAGAACGTGATATCATAAGGAAGTCTAGTAGTGAGTTCGCCTCTCCCCTTGTCCTTGTATGGAAGAAGTCTGGAGACCTGAGACTCTGTACTGATTTGTTTGCTCAATGCTCGCACCATCAAAGACGCCCACCCACTCCCTCACCAGGCTGACGCGCTGGCTGCGTTAGGTGGAAATGCCTTTTTCTCGACAATGGACCTTACCTCAGGCTACTACAATGTGGAAGTGCATGAGGATGACCGGAGATTCACAGCTTTTACGTGCCCATTTGGATTGTACGAATACAATCGAATGCCACAGGGGTTATGTAATAGTCCGGCAACCTTTATGAGGATGATGCTAAACATCTTTGGGGATCAGAACTTTCTTAGCCTGCTGTGTTACCTTGACAATGTCTTGGTCTATGCGCCCACTGAAGATCTGGCTATACAGCGCCTGGAAATGGTTTTTGAGCGTCTCAAGGCTCACAACCTGAAGTTGGCGCCAAAAAAGTGTAACTTTCTGCAGAGGTCTGTGAAGTTTCTGGGGCATATCATTAGTGCGGATGGTGTAGCTACAGACCCTGAGAAGGTGAGGGCCATTACAGGAGTAACAGAAGCTGATCTGATGAAAGATGGCATTGACATTCCATCTCAGAAGAAATTGAGGTCATTCCTTGGGATGGTGGTGTATTATCAACAGTTCATTGAAGGTTGCTCGACCATTGCAAAGCCTCTCTTTGGATTGACTACTGGACACAAGGCTCCACGCTGGAAAAAGAAGCGAAGCTCACCTGTCAGGAAGTTGACGGCTGCCGACTGGACAACAGAATGCAGACTGGCCTTATTCAAGCTAAAGCAAGCCTTGCTGGACCAGGTTTTGTTGGCCCACCCCAACTTCGAAAAACCCTTTCTACTCTCGGTGGATGCATCCAGCAATGGCTTAGGTGCTGTGCTATCTCAGGTGCAAGAACCGGGAGCTACAGCGAGACCTATAGCCTTCGCGAGCAAGTCCCTCAGTTATGCACAGTCAAGGTATCCTGCGCACAGGCTCGAGTTCTTTGCCATGAAATGGGCTATCTGTGACAAGTTCCACCACTGGCTACGGGGACAGCAGTTCACGGTATGGACGGATAATAATCCCTTGACATACATTCTGACCAAAGCAAAGCTTGATGCTTGTGAACAGAGATGGGTCGCCAAGCTGGCACCGTACGAGTTTGACATTAAATACATCCCTGGAAAAATGAATGTTGTTGCAGATGCTTTGAGCAGAGAGCCCTTCGTACGACCCAGTGCACTCCATCGCCTGACAAGGGTCCCGTACGAGACCTTTTTGTGCATCTGTTACACACACAACCAGTAGGTCACATGGGGGAAGACGCAGTGAGGTTTTTTTGTTTTTTAAACCCAGTTTGCTGTTCTCTTGCGCTATATGGAAGGGAGTTCCAGCCAGTCATGGCTCTATATAATACTGTGCGTTTAATTTGTTCTTGATTTGGGGACTGTGAAAAGACCCCTGGTGGCATGTCTGGTGGGGTAAGTGTGTGTGGACTATGCAAACAATGAGGAATTAAAACAAGTGGTGTCAACCTTTCCTCAACTACCAGAAACAAAGGAAAACAAATCTGTTAACACAAGTGGTGTGAGCCACAATCCCTTTTTCTCCAGACCCAGTCTGTCCCTAATCAGCAAACACATGGTAGGCAGAACAGAAACCCACATTTAAAAGACAAGGCATTTTGGAAGTCAAATTGTTTATTGAACAAGTCATGCATGAGTAGCAGGAACACCAGGACACATCAAAATCATAACTGTACAACCTAAGTGTCAGCAACATTGGCCAAATCAGATGTAAAATTTAGTCGTATGGTTTTGAAAACAATTCATACCATTGTAGTGTTCACCCCTGTAAACAATTTGCATAACAATGCGCAAGTGAAGAAGATCCTCATTTCAAACAAACGCATTAGTTTGCATAATTCTTTTCTTCAAATGGAGGCACAGTAACAGGAGAAAGACGATTAAGGAGTTGGGCAAACCAAATTATGATCTCCCTATCTAGCTTGTTGAGGGGTCGGGCCGTCTGTTCAAGGCCGGCCGCTTCTGCAGAGGTGCGGGGAGCGGCGGACGCTTCTGCAGAGGTACGGTTGGCAGTTGCTTCAGCTGAGGCGCGGGCCGCTTCTGCAGAGGTATGGCTGGCAGTTGCTTCAGCTGAGGCGCGGGGGCCAGCCGCTTCTGCAGAGACATGGTTGGCAGTTGCTTCAGCTGAGGCGCGGGCCGCTTCTGCAGAGGCGCAGTTGCTTCAGCTGAGGCGCGGGCCGCTTCTGCAGAGGTATGGCTGGCAGTTGCTTCAGCTGAGGCGCGGGGGCCAGCCGCTTCTGCAGAGACATGGTTGGCAGTTGCTTCAGCTGAGGCGCGGGACGCTTCTGCAGAGGTATGGTTGGCAGTTGCTTCAGCTGAGGCGCGGGGGCCAGCCGCTTCTGCAGAGACATGGTTAGCAGTTGCTTCAGCTGAGGCGCGGGACGCTTCTGCAGAGGCATGGTTGGCAGTTGCTTCAGCTGAAGCGCGGGCCGCTTCTGCAGAAGCATGGTTGGCAGTTGGACCCGGCATCACACTTGCCAGGGTATTGTGGCCAGTAGCTTTAGCATTTGCTTGGGATCCAGTTGGTTCAGGTCCAGTGTAGGCAGGATGCCCATAAGCATCACCTAGGAAACAAAACATTACGGTAAAATACCAGGCTTAGGCCATTGGAACTGTGATTTGAATTAGTTTGAACCAAAACGCACCTTGAAGGGTAAAACACGTTGTCCCTCCAATTAGCAGGCAATAAATCCAAGAAACACTACAAAATATTCAGACAGGTAAACATCAATAACCAGAGAACACTTTAAGACAAGGTAAACCAATCAGATGAACGCATTGAAAAACTAACCTCAAAGAGAGTCCAAAAGTCACAGCCATTTTAGTGATCAAAACCACAACCGTATTCAGAACTAATGCTGAACAGACACCCTGCCAGAATATCCCTGTTGCAATGTCTAACAGCTGTTTTGGTTGCACCTCATAAAGGAATCCCAGACCCTTCTTACCTGAATGGCTAATTATGTACAGGTGTCAACCAATGAACCTAATTTCAATTGGTTCAATTTCCCAATTGTGATTAGGTGCTCTTGATTTCATGCAGCTGGTGTGCTGGAGGGTGGAGTTTACACATCATGGGCCAATCCGACAGTTTTAAAGAGTGAACTATACCCACCCATTCCAGATTGAGCCAATTGCAAAGATTTGTTTTGTACCCCATGGGGATTCCAACATACACTGCAAGGTGAAATAGAGTAGTATGGGCTAGGGCACGGGTGTTGTTAGGTTTGGTAAACGGGGATTTTGTATTGACGTGGGCCAGGTTAGAGCGAGGTGTAGGGAGAGCGAGAGGGACGGATAGGGACAGGTTTCTGCTCTGGCTTCTCATGAGTCTCTTTAAACGGGGGCTGTGGGAAGCCAGGCAGAACATGGTGAAGACAGGGAGAGATTGGGGGGTGGAAGGGATAGTGAGGAGGGTGGAAGGAGATATGAGGGGGAGGATGAAGAGGGAGGAGAGGAAGTGGGGGCAGCATGCTGCTCGGAAGAGGTGGAAGGGGGGTTTAGGGCTGGGTGTCATTTAGATTTGTAAGAGGATAGATTAGGGACGGGGAGATAGGGAGAGGTATTTTGTAGGGTGACGGGGAGGGAAGATGCTCCCCTGATGTTTTGTTTGGGGTTTATGTTTAGTTTAATTAGTTTAATTAAAATACCATTATTTGTGTATGTATGTAAATTATGAGTTGTAAAGAATGAATGGTATTGAAGATAATACATTATTTTTTATTTTAAAAAAATACACTACAAGGGGAAATAGATGTCAGAAATGCAGTGCTTTATCACTGTAAGATATCTGTCCAGAACCATATTTGCTTGCAATGCACATTATTGTATTATCAAATCATGCCAGTGGACTTCTGGTAAGTATGCTTTAGTGAGCCCCCGGTGATGTGTTGTGCAGACCTCACTACCCTCTGGAGAGCCTTATGGTTGTGGGCGGAGCAGTTGCCGTACCAGGCGGTGATACAGCCCGACAGGATGCTCTCGATTGTGCATCTGTAGAAGTTTGTGAGTGCTTTTGAGGTTGAAGAGGTGCTGCTGCGCCTTCTTCACCACGCTGTCTGTGTGGGTGGACCAATTCAATTTGTCCGTGATGTGTACGCCGAGGAACTTAACTTACTACCCTCTCCACTACTGTCCCGTCGATGTGGATAGGGGGGTGCTCCCTCTGTTTCCTGAAATCCACAATCATCTCCTTTGTTTTGTTGACGTTGAGTGTGAGGTTATTTTCCTGACACCACACTCCGAGGGCCCTCACCTCCTTCCTGTCGGCCGTCTCGTCATTGTTGGTAATCAAGCCTACCACTGTAGTGTCGTCCGCAAACTTGATGATTGAGTTGGAGGCGTGCATGGTCACGCAGTCGTGGGGGAACAGGGAGTACAGGGTTAGGGTTAGGGCTCAGAACGCACCCTTGTGGGGCCCCAGTTTTGAGGATCAGTGGGGTGAATACGTTGTTACCTACCCTCACCACCTGGGGACGCCCCGACAGAAAGTCCAGTATCCAGTTGCACAGGGCGGGGTCGAGACCCAGGGTCTGGAGCTTGATGATGAGTTTGGAGGGTACTATGGTGTTAAATGCTGAGCTGTAGTCGATGAACAGCATTCTCGCGTAGGTATTCCTCTTGTCCAGAACGGTTAGGGCAGTGTGCAGTGTGGTTGCGATTGCATCGTCCGTGGACCTATTTGGGCGGTAAGCAAATTGGAGTGGGTCTAGGGTGTCAGGTAGGGTGGAGGTGATATGGTCCTTGACTAGTCTTCCAAAGCACTTCATGATGACGGAGGTGAGTGCTACGGGGCGGTAGTCATTTAGCTCAGTTACCTTAGCTTTCTTGGGAACGGGGACAATGGTGGCCCTCTTGAAGCATGTGGGAACAGCAGACTGATTGAATATGTCCGTAAACACACCAGCCAGCTGGTCTGCGCATGCTCTGAGGATTTCGGCTGGGGATACCGTCTGGGCCTGCAGCCTTGCGAGGGTTAACACGTTTAAATGTTTTACTCACTTTCGGCTGCAGTGAAGGAGAGTCCGCAGGTTTTGGTTGCGGGCCGTGTCAGTGCACTGTATTGTCCTAAAAGCTGGCAAAAAAGTTATTTAGTCTGTCTGGGAGCAAGACATCCTGGTCCTCGACGGGGTTGGTTTTCTTTTTGTAATCCGTGATTGACTGTAAACCCTGCCACATACCTCGTGTCTGAGCCGTTGAATTGCGGTATAGAGACTTTGTCTCTATACTGACGCTTAGCTTGTTTGATTGCCTTGCGGAGGGAATAGCTCCACTGTTTGTATTCGGTCATATTTCCGGTCACCTTGCCCTGGTTAAAAGCAGTGAGTTCGCACTTTCAGTTTCTCAAAATGCTGCCATCAATCCACGGTTTCTGGTTTAGGAATGTTTTAATCGTTGATATGCATCATCAATGCACTTTCTAATGAACTCACTCATCGAATCAGAGTGTTCGTCAATGTTGTTGTTGGACGCAATGCGGAATATATCCCAATTCACTTGATGGATGCAGTCTTGAAGCGTGGAATCAGATTGGTCGGACCAGTGTTGAACAGACCTGAGCGCGGGAGCATCTTGTTTTAGTTTCTGTCTGTAGGCTGGGAGCAAGAAAATGGAGTCGTTGTCAGCTTTTCCCGATAGGAGGGCGGGGGAGGGCCATATATGCGTCGCAGAAGTTAGAATAACAATGATCCAGGGTTTTACCAGCCCTGGTTGCGCAATCGATATATACTGATACAATTTAGGGAGTCTTGTTTTCAGATTAGCCTTGTTAAATTCCCCAACTACAATGAATGCAGCCTCGGGATATGTGGTTTCCAGTTTGCATAGAGTCATATAAAGTTTGTTCAGGGCCATCGATGTGTCTGCTTGGGGGGTGAACAGAAGGACTTGAGTTCCTGTATGTTGTTATGATCACAACACGTCTCATTAACCATAAGGCATACCCCCCGCCCCTCTTACCAGAAAGAGGGTTGTTTCTGTTGGCGCGATGCATGATGAAACCAATATAGAGGTAAGATAGTTATCGATTTAATGACAACACACAACACGTAAATATAGAGGTAAGATAGTTATCAATTTAATGACACACCACATAAATATTTTAAATGCTGTTCATATTAATGCAAAATTGCTGTTTAAAAAAATATTTGTCACAAAAACAAGCATATCTGTGAAGTGTCAATGGAGCACTGAGCGTACCACAAGCTTTTATTTAAGCCTTTTACAGTTAATTCAGGTCTTGTCATGTTCATTTAGCTTTTTAAGACCCGTGGAAGCAACTTTGAAGACAATCACCACAACGTGTAAAACAAAACAAAAATGTTTAGAACGGGCTTCCTATTTCGCAACAAAGCATCCCTCACTCATGCTGCCAAACACCCTCGTAAAACTGACTATCCGCCAATTGACTTTGGCAACATCATTTACAAAATAGCCTCCAACTCTCAAATTGGATGCAGTCTATCACTTTTGGAATAACTGTCTTCAAAGTAATGACTCAGGACGTCGGGTTTGATATGAAAGCTTCTTTTAGTAATAATACTTGTTCACGTTACATTTAACAACTTTAGATTCGACAGAGCAATGGAAGTAAGATGCTAGTGACAGGTCAGCTTAATCACTTCGCACCTGCACATAACTGGCGCCTTATTTCGCATTCCCTGTCGCAAGGCTTTCTGGAACTTGCAGTCAAAAGCGTAATTCAATACTAAACAAGAACAATTACATAACTGTAAAGAAATATCTTTCGATACAGCTCAATGAATTAACTTAAACATTAACTCTGTAACACATTAAAGTTACAACAATCACAGTGCCATCCATTATTGTCACCAAAGCCCCATATACTTCCCACCACTGAACTGTACTCTCTCGTTGGCTGGCCCTCGCTTCATACTCGTCGCCAAACCCACTGGCTCCAGTTCATCTACAAGTCTTTGCTAGGTAAAACACCGCCTTATCTCAGTTCACTGGTCACCATAGCAGCACCCAACCGCAGCACGCGCTCCAGAAGCGACATCCCCCGGCGCCTCAGCAGAAGCGTCCGGCCCCAGCGCCTCAGCAGAAACGACAGGCTCCGGCGCCTCAGCAGAAGCGTCCGGCCCCGGCGCCTCAGCAGAAACATCAGGCCCCGGTGCCTCAGCAGAAGCGTCTGGCCCCTGGCACCTCAGCAGAAACGACAGGCCCCGGCGCCTCAGCAGAAGCGACAAGCCTTGAACAGACTGCCCGACCACTCAACTAGGGTGATCATAATTTGGTTTGGCCAAATCTTTAATCGTCTATATTTCACTGGTAACCCCCAAAGCCAATTCCTCCATTGGCCGTCTTTCATTCCAGATCTCTGCTGCCAATGAATGGAACGAACTGCAAAAATCACTGAAGGTGGAGACTCTTTATCTCCCTCACTAACTTCAAGCACCAGCTGTCAGAGCAGCTCACAGATCATTGCACCTGTAAATAACCCATCCATCTACCTCATCCCCATACTGTATTCATTTATTTATTTTGCTCCTTTGCACCCCAGTATCTCTACTTGCACATTCATCTTCTGCACATCTATCACTCCAGTGTTTAATTGCTATATCGTAATTGCCTCGCCACCATGGCCTATTTTATTGCCTTTACCTCCCTTATCTTACCTCATTTGCACACACTGTAAATATATATTTATTTTTTCTCCTGTATTATTCTGTATGTTTGTTTATTCCATGTGTAACTCTGTTGTTGTATGTGTCAAACTGCTATGCTTTATCTTGGCCAGGTCGCAGTTGTAAATGAGAACTTGTTCTCAACTAGCCTACCTGGTTAAATAAAGGTTTAATTAAAAACAAAAAACAAAAACTAGCCTACTGATCTGACGGCACTTGTTATGTTAACAATATCACTGAAAATGTCTAAAAAGAAGGACCAAGTGTTTTCAACAGGGCGGGATCAAGCTGATTCTACAACATTTTACAGAGGCCAGTTCATGAAGGAAGGCTTGGTCATTAAAGTTTTTTAGCATGCGTCTATGACAAATCAGGACAGGTCGTTTCACAGAGCAGCCATTACGAACACAGTCTGTAAAACGGTGATCACTAAGGTCATTACAGAAAACACCAGACTCATAACTATCAGGATTATTTGTGAGGGTGACATCAAGGAGAGTAGCCTTTTCTGGGTGTTTGGAGTCATA